>NC_045958.1:93476621-93776621 GCF_010909765.2 Amblyraja radiata | reverse complement strand
GCGGCAATTAATAAAATACTATAGAGAGCACGGCAAGTCTCTGGGCAATGTGGGATCAGGCAATAGTGTGGTGCTGCCAGCAATATCCGTTCCCAAAGATTATTTTTAGGCTTTCGTTTGACACCTGTTACTGGCTTCCAGTAGATACATAGCTCCCGGACCATTGCATCCGGTATTTTAATCCCAACAATTTTTACATGGGGATTGATTAACTGCGGATGATTAGATTAATGTATGGAGGGTGTTTGAAGGCTCTGGGCCTCTACTCGCTGGTGTTTAGAAGGATGAGGGGCTCTTATTGAAACCTACTGGTTAATGAAAGACCTGGATAGAGTGGATGTGGAGAGGATGTTTCCAGTAGTGGGCAAATCTTGAACCAGATGGCACAGCCTCAGCATAAAAGGATGTATCTTTAGAATGGAGTTGAGGAATTTCTTTGGCCAGAGGGTGATGAATCTGTGTAAAGGCCAAGTCAGCGTGTATTTTCAAAGCGGATATCGATAGGGTTCTTGATTGGAGAGGGTGTCAAAGATTAGGTCTTTATTCTTTGGAGCGCAGAAGGTTAAAGGGGGGACTTGATAGAGGTCTTTAAAATGATGTGAGGGATAGACAGAGTTGACGTGGATAAGCTTTTCCCACTGAGAGTAGGGAAGATTCAAACAAGAGGACGTGACTTGAGAATTAAGGGACAGAAGTTTAGGGGTAACATGAGGGGGAACTTCTTTACTCAGAGAATGGTAGCTGTGTGGAATGAGCTTCCAGTGGAGGTGGTGGAGGCAGGTTCGATAGTTATATGGACGGGAAAGGAATGGAGGGTTATGGTCTGAGTGCAGGTAGATGGGACTAGGGGAGAATAAGTGTTCGGCACGGACTAGAAGGGCCGAGATGGCCTGTTTCTGTGCTGTAATTGTTATATGGTTATATGGTTATATTATGGAGAGAAGTCGGGGGATTGGGGTTGAGGGGGAAAAATGGATCAGCCGTGATCGAATGGCAGAGCAGACTCGATGGGCCGAATGGCCCAATCCTTCTCCTATGTCTAATGGTCTTATGATCTTAATTGCAGATTTGTTCATGATTACCTGAGCGGTGCACCCTTCACAGAGTTCCAAGAAACCATGTACTTCTCTAGATTTCTGCAGTGGAAATGGTTGGAAAGGTAATATCCGTTTTCACAGTATCACATTGATAATATTTCCCAAGTCTGACTTTTTCTTTAATGGTCCAACGGTTCCTTTATTAACATGTCTACCAAGGAGTAGTGACATTCTTTTTATGCACTGAGATCAATAGGATTTTTGTCATACATAGGTACAATAAGTACATAATGCATAGAAACAGCCCACTGAGTCATTGCAAGAGTCGGCAGGTTTTGGTGCCATTTCACAGTCCCAGTTGCAGCTGACCATAAAGGCCCGTTGCAGCCGTGTCCTCCATCCGGTCGTCCCATGAACCGTCGTCCTTCTTTCCTCTGTCATCTTTAGCCTTCGTGGCCCGGGAGCGTCTCCTGCATCCGCCCTCGAGGCGCGGAAGTTAAGAACCCCCCGGTTCTTCATACCACCTCTTGTCCAGCATCTGCCGCCATCGCCGACACCCTCCACCTTCACCTTCGGCTCGAAGGGCCGAATGGCCTACTCCTGCACTTATTTTCTATGTTTCTATGTTTCTCTCCGGTTTCCGGTCTTCGGGGGCGAGCAGGGGGCCGGGCTTGGTGGCTTCCCTCTCCCGGATCCACGACGGGTGAGCCAGACCTGCTGCCGGGGCATGCATGGCACGCCGAGACCTCCTTGTTGCCCGTCGGCACCATAGCCGTGGGAGAGTCAGGCTGTGGTCCGTCCTGTCCCGTCCCAGTGTGACCTTAGTTATCCCTCCTGGATTCCACCTTTTCCCATGCCTGACCTGAAGTGACCGCTTCTTCTCTATTCGTCTTGTAGGCAGCCAGCAACAAAGAATACTTTTCGGCATTACCGGGTGCTTGGTAAAGGAGGATTTGGCGAGGTGAGTGTGTAACATGGTTCAATGGTGCTTTATTGTCACGTGTACCAGTCCAAAAGTCCAGTAGAGTATTGCCATGCCAAAACACATCCACGATTAGCAAGTGAAGAGAAATAGTCCACTGACCCCACATGCAAGAGGCTCCGTGTTTTAGCGCAGTTTCAAATTCTAGTCCGCGCTCTAGTGGTTATGAGCGTTGTCTGTTCCAGGCAAACCCCAGGGAACTGGCACAAGTACTTCTCAGAAGATAGACACACAATGCTGGAGTAACTCAGTGGGACAGGCAGCTTCTCTGGAGGGAAGGAATGGGTCTCTCCAGAGATGCTGCCTGTCCCGCTGAGTTATTCGAGCATTTTGTGTCTATCTTCGGTTTAAACCAGCATCTGAAGTTCCTTCCTACACAAGTACTTCTCAGTCCTGCTCTGATATTCCATCAGAGGGGTGCCACAGTGGTGCAGCTGTAGAGTTGCTGCCTTGCAGAGCCAGGGACCTGGGTTCAATGCTGACTATGGGTGCTGTCTGGAGTTTGCATGTTCTCCCCATGACCACGTGGGTTTTCTCCGGATGTTCCGGTTTCCTCTCATATTATGAAGACGTGCAGGTTTATAGATTAATTGGCTTTGATAAAATTGGAAATTGTCCCTAGTGTGTAGGATAGTGTTAGTGCTAGTGTACGGGGTTCGTTTGTTGGCGTGGTCTCGGTAGACACAAACATCTGGGAGATTGTTTGTGTCTTCCTTAGTGAAGACAGATCCGAAGTACCTATTTAACTCTTCTGCCATTTCCTTGTTGCCCATAATAATTTCACCTGTGTCTGCCTTCAAGGGACCCACATTTGACTTTGCTACTCATTTTCCCTTAACATATCTAAATAAGCTTTTACTGTCCTTTATATTCCTGGCCAACTTCCCTTCGTACTTCATCTTTTCAGCCCATATTGCCCGTTTTGTTTCCTTCTGTTGTCCTATGAAAGTTTCCCAATCCTCTGGCTTCCGGCTACTCTTTGCTGTGTTATACATCTTTTCTTTTAGTTTTATTCTATCCCTAACTTCTCTTGTCAGCCACGGTTGCCTCCTACTTCCCTTAGAATCTTTCTTCCTTTTTGGAATGAAATGATCCTGCGTCTTCCGGATTATGCCCAGAAATTCCTGCCATTGCTGTTCCACCGTCATTCCTGCTAGGATCCCTTTCCAGTCTACATTGGCCAGCTCCCCTCTCATGCCTTCATAGTCCATTTGTTCAATTGCATCACTGACACTTCCGATTTAACGTTCTCCTTCTTAAATTGCAGATTAAAACTAATCATATTATGATCACTACCTCCAAGCGGTTCCTTTACCTCACGTTCTCTTATCATATGGGGTTCATTAGACAACACTAAATCCAGAATTGCCTTTTCTCTGGTCGGCTCCTTTACAAGCTGCTCTAAGAATCCATCTCGGAGGCATTCTACAAACTCTCTTTCTTGGGGTCCTGAACCAACCTGATTTTCCCAGTCTACCTGCATATTGAAATCCCCCATCACCACAGTGGCATTACCTTTGTTACATGCCAGTTTTAACTCCTGCTGCAATGTGCACCCGACATCCAGGCTACTATTTGGGGATCTGTAGATAACACCAATTAGTATCTTCTTGCCTTTACAATTCCTCAACTCAATCCACAGTGACTGCCTCGTCAGTCCCTATGTCTTCCCTCGCAAGGGACTGAATTCCATCCCTCACCAGCAGAGCTACCCCCCCTCCTCTGCCCACCTGCCTGTCCATTCTATAGGATGTATAACCCTGATTATTAAGTTCCCAGGCCCGATCCTCCTGCAACCACGTCTCAGTAATCCCCATAATGTCATATCTACCAACCTCTAACTGAGCCTCAAGCTCATCTATTTTACTTCTTGTACTTCGCGCTTTCAGGTATGTGCTTGCCAAGTGCGTGCGACTGGGAAGATGTACGCCTGTAAAAAGCTGGAAAAGAAGAGGATAAAAAAACGGAAAGGAGAATCCATGGCATTGAATGAAAAGCGGATTTTAGAAAAAGTCAACAGCAGATTCGTTGTAAGTTTTCCTTGGCTGTGTGTTGAATGTATCCCTAGTGCTGACACTGTAGTTTAATTCAAATACGTGGTATAAGATGGTGGCATTTAAGATGCTTTAGGTACTCGCATGAATATGGAGGCTTATGTAGCTTCATGCAGGCAGAGGAAATTAGTTGAAGCTGGCATCATGGTCAGCACAGACATTGTGGGAGAAGGCGCCTGTACCTGTGCTGCACTGTTCTACAGATAGACTCAAAGTGCTGGAGAAACTCCGCGGGTCAGGCAGCATCTCTGGAGAAAAATGATGGGCGACGTTTTGGGTCGAGATCCTTCAGACTTGAGGTTCAGCATCCTGGGCAGACTCGCCATCTTTCTCTCTGCGCAAACATTCTGTGTGGAAAGGACACAAAGTGCTGGAGTAGCTCAGCGGGTCAGGCAACATCTCTGATGAACATGGATAAGTGGCCCTTCTCCCCTCTAAACTCCCTGCACATTAGGAGCATTTAGACCGACTACTGCTTTTCCCCTTTACTGATATTGCTTCTGGGTGTTGGGAAGCCGTGAGTTTGAAGTTGCCTGTTGATCTGTAAACCATGCAGAGTGGGAGCTCATTGCTGGGGTGAGAAGTGGGAGCTGAAACCTGGGTTTGCTTTTCTCCAGCATGCCATCTAATTGTCTCTACTTTATGGATGGTAACTGCGGCAAGCCAAAGATAGCCCAACAGTGCCCTCACCTGGTAAACCACATAATTGTAGCTTCAGCATAAAACTAAGTGAATCTGTCTGTGGCGACTGATAGCAGATTGAAAAGAAGCCAGTCTAAGATTCTTACCACACATCTAAATCACCCAAGGCCTTCTCTCTCTGTGTAATTTCCTTCTACAATGCTCCAGCACATTTGTGTTCCTCTAATTCTGACCCCTCATGCAGTCTCTCAGATGTGTCATCTTGCTTTTCCTGCCCATCCTGCTAGTTGCTAAGGTAATTTCAGGATTTTTTTTCTTCATAAATTCTTTCTATTCTCAATCTAGAACATAAAACCTGGAACTGTACAGCACAAGAACAGGCCCTTCGGCCCACAATGTCTGTGCTGCACATGATGCCAAGACCATCTCTCATCTGCCTGCACATGATCGATATCCCTCCATTCCCTGGATATGTACGTGCCTAAGACAACAAGTGCTGGAGTAACTCGGTGGGTCAGGCAGCATCCCGGGATGAAATGGATTGGTTTTGGGTCGGGACTCTTCCATCAGTCTGAAGAAGGGTCCTAACCTGAAACGTCACCCATCCATGTTGTCCAGGGATGCTGCCTGACCCTCTTGAGTTACTCCAGCACTTTGTCTGTTTCTGGTGATTGTTCTGTTGTTGACAATGAAATTGGTCCTGTAATGCAGAACATAGGACTGTACAGCACAGGAACAGGACCTTTGGCCCAAAATGTCCATGCTGAACATGTGCCATAGAGTCAGACAGTGTGGAAACAGGCCATTCGGCCCTACTTGCCCACGCCAACCAACATGCCCCACTCGTCCCGTCTGCCTGCACTTGGTCCATAACTCTCTAAACCTGTCCTATCCATGTACTTGTCCAAATGTTTCTTAAATGTTATGATAGCACCTGCATCAACTACCTCCTCTGGAAGCTTATTCCACACATCCACTGCCCTTTGTGTGAAAAAAAGTCACCCATCGGATTTCTGATAAATTTTTCCTCTCTCGCCTTAAATCTATGTCCTCTGGTTCTCAATTCCCCTACTCTGGGCACTGGGCATTTACCTGATCTAGTCCTCTTATGATCTTGTACACCTCTAAGATCACCCCTCATCCCCCTGTGCTGGATTGGGTCTGAACTGGGAAGGTGTAGTACCTTTTGATTATTGTCTGCCCATTCTCTCCACAATGCTACCTGACCCGCTGAGATGCACCAGCACTGTGTGTTTTGGAGTCACAGTTGTTTTGGGGAGAGGAGCACGAGGGGAAAGGATCAAGAGGATAAAAGGCTTTGGACAAACACACACAGTGCTGGAGGAACTCAGCCAGTCAGGCAGAATCTGTGGAGGGAAAGGACAATTGTTAGAATCGAACCCGGGTCTTGGAGGATGGTGGGAGCACAGCACGATTTTGTGTGGAAGAATGATGCTGCACAAGGGTCTAAACGATTGCGTGGAGTGAATCATTTCTTTACCTCTGGTCCGCAGGTTAGCTTAGCGTACGCCTATGAAACGAAGGATGCACTGTGTCTGGTACTGACCCTAATGAACGGCGGAGACCTCAAGTTTCACATCTACAACATGGGCAACCCAGGCTTTGATGAGAAGAGGGCCATCTTCTACGCTGCGGAGATCTGCTGCGGTCTGGAAGACCTGCACAAAGAGAGAATCGTGTACAGGTAAGTGTTAGAGTGTTCAAGAGTGGTGTATATGTAATGCGAGTGTGCTTGGAAAACTCAGCACTTTTCCCCCATTTTAATGTAATATAATAGTTTGGTTTAGAGATGCCGCATGGAACCAGGCCCTCCGCCGGCCAAGGAAGTGCAGGTGCTGGCTTACGGAGAAAGACACAAAGTGCTGGAGCAACTCAGCAAGAGGACAGGCTGCATCCCTGAAGAATATGGATAAGATGATGTTTCGGGTTGGGACAGAAGTAGTGTGAATGAGGGTCCCAACGCAACATGTTACCAATCCATGTTTTTCAGAGATGGATGGGGAGCAAACAAGGAAGCTACTCTTGTAACCTGTGAGCATTGAGTTTGAGGTATATGGGAGAAGCCAGTGACTGTGTAAGGGAAAGGGAATAACGTTTACGGGTTGGAAGAGAAAGGATCCATTGAAGCCGACAGTTTTTTAAAAGATACAGCATGGAAACGGGTCTTGCGGCCCCCTGAGCATGCTGACCATCGATCACCCTGTTCACGCTAGTTCCACGCTACTTTCTACGCTAGTTCTACGCTACTTTCTCATCCACTCCCGACACACTAGGGGCAATTTACAGAGGCCAATTAACCTACAAACCTGCAAGTCTTTAGGATGTGCACCTGGAGGACACCCACGTGGTCGCCGGGAGAACCTGAGGACAGGATTGAACCAGGGTCTGTCTACCAGCTGCACCAGTGTGCCGTCAGATGCTGGGATTTTGAGCCAAAAACCATGTGCTGTTTGAGCTCAGCGGGTCAGGCAGCATCTGTGGACGGAATGGACAGACAACATTTTTGGTGGGGACCCTTTTGCAAGCGTTTGGTTTTTTGCTCCTGCTGAGTTCCTCCAGGACTCTGTTTTTTGTTCGAGAACGTCCAAACTCCACACTGCCAACATCCAAGGTCAGGATCGAACCCAGGTCTCTGGCGCCATGAGGCAGTGACTCTGCCAGCTGCGCCACTGTGCCGCCACGCCTCTATCCCACCACTTCCCCTGGTCTCCCAACTGATTCTGTAACCTCCCCACCCTCTTTTCATTTATTTCTGCTTCCCCCATTCCCTGGGACTCATTGACACTAAAAATATTTGGGCTCTCGAGGAGTTGCTGATGCAGTAAACTGCCCCCTCTGGTGGTCAACACATAAAGCACAGCATGAAAATAACCTGTTTCAGAACAAGCTGACTCTCATATTTTGCTTGGGTAGCTTACAACCCAGCGATATGAACGTTGATTTCTCTAATTTTAAATAACTCCTCCATACCCTCCCCTCCCGTCTCTTCTCCATCCCCCACCCTAGTCGTTCTACCAGTTCCACTGTTCGCATCCTTGTATCCCTCTTGTTATCGCACCTTCCCCAGCTGACGGTGGGCCATTATGGACTCCACCCTTCCTGTTGCCGGCTCTGATTTCTTCTGGCCTCTTCTCGCGTCCAGGTTATTTCTCCCCATCCCACCTCTACACTCAGTCTGAAGAAGGGTTCCGACCCTGCGGAGAGCGTGGGCTGGTAGGGTGAACCGGGGTAATGCCTCCAGCACCTTCTGGGTCGGGTGCAGGAGGCGGCCCCGGGGCGCAAAGATGGCCGAGCCGGAGAGGACAGGGACGTCAGTTCGCGAAAACTGCTCCAGTACATCGAGTGCGCTGCCCGACCAGACTTTGGATGTTGAATAATGGCAGCGCCCACACTTGTAATATTTGCAAAAAGAATTTCACTGTGCAGTTGCAAATGTGACAAAGTGCCATTGAGCTATTGATTGGTTGAGTCCTTCCAGCATTCCTGTTTTGCTTCAGATTCCAGCGTTTGCAGTTTTATTTGTTTTCCGTATTCATCACTGCTCCTTGCTTGATCCTACATGAGACTGACTTTATTTTTCTCCTCACCTAGAGATTTGAAGCCGGAAAACATCTTGCTAGATGATCACGGTAAGATTCTTGTTCTCTTTATCTTCAGGGTTCACACAAGCAATGGACATGGTTCAGGTGCAAACAGTTGAGATTAGTTTATCTTGGCATCATGTTCAGCACTGACGTTGTGGGCAGAAAGGCCTATTTCAGTGCTGTACCGCTCTATGTCAGAGCACCTGGAGGAAACCCACGCTGTCACAGGGGGAATGTACAAGCTCTACATAGAGAGCACCCGAGGTCAGGATCTGACCCGGGTCTCTGGTGTGGTGAGACAGCAGCTCCACCAGTTGTGCCACTGTGCTGCCCTATAAGTTGCAATGAAGATTGATGTGCAAAGTAGCAAAGCCAAGGTTGTATCTAACAGGGTAGGATGAAGAAGGCTTCAAGTGATCTAATAGAGGTTCCTAGAAGGCAGCACAGCGGGCAGCAGTGGAGCTGCTGCCTTGCAGCGCCAGAGACCCAGGTGCGATCCTGACTGCAGGGGCTGTCGCTACAGAGTTTTCCATTTTCCCTGTGACCGCGTGGGTTTTCTCCGGGTGCTCCAGTTTCCTCCAAATCCCAAAGACGTTCAGGTTTTTAGGTTAATAGACTAATGCAAATTGAAAATTGTCCCCAGTGACAATAAATTGAATTGTATTGTTGTTGTAATTGTATGTAGGGTTGTGCTAGTGTTTGGGAGGGGGGTGATCGCTGACTCAGTGATATGAAGGGCCTATCGTGCAGTTGACGATTATATAGGTTGTGTTAGCTGGGGGATAATTATCACAATTAAGAATTATTTTTAAAAAAAAACAATTTTTGGAGATATTTTCATGGTGGAATCGCAGAACATTTCATCGCAAATCTACACCAAGTGGCAGCCGCTCGCCTTCCTTGTGTCTCAGGACATCTCAATGTTCGGCTCACCGAGTCCGCGCCAACCGACGATCACCCCATACCCTCGCACTATCTTACACACTAGGAACAATTTACAATTTTACAGAAATCAACACAAACCTGCACATCTTTGGAATCTGGAAAAAACCGATACGGTCACGGATAGAACGTACAAACTCTGTACACACCACACCAGTGGTTAGGATCGAACCTGGGCCCCTGGAGTTGTAAGGCAGCAACTCTACCGCTACGCCACTGTGCTACATAAATGCTAGTTGCTGTTGAATCATGAATAATCTCTCCCTTCCACCTTTTGCTTGACTTGTTTTGGCTTTACCCGCAGGTCACATCAGGATTTCGGACCTGGGGTTAGCCATGCACATTCCAGAGGGCGATACGATTCGTGGGAGAGTCGGGACTGTGGGATACATGGGTGAGTCCGGAAATGTCCAGCTTCTGATGGGGCAATTTTAACTCTAGAAACAAGGAACTGCAGATGCTGAAGAAGACACAAAGTGCTGGAGTAACTCAACGGGTCAGGCAGCATCTCTGGAGAACATGGTTAGGTGATGTTTTTGGCTGGGACCCTTCTTCAGACCTTTGTGTCCTACTCTAATTTTAACTCTGTTCCCCCACAGAATTATGAGAGTGCATTAAAAATAATGCCCATATTGAGTCTCAAGCCTTATTCCTTGACTCCTATTTGCCCACATCACATCACCCCCTTCCCCAACTTTCCAATAAGAAAATCTTATCCATAGCTCTAACTGATGGATAACCCATCAATTGTATGTCTAGCTATTGGATAATTGAAAATTGAATAAATTTTATTAGCCAAGTATGTATACATACAAGGAGTTTGCCTTGGTGCTTTGCTCGCAAGTAACAACACGATATACAGTAGACAATTAAAAATAAAACATTATAATTTAAACATGTGAAGAATGAAATAAAATACCAAAGCAAAAGGAGGCTACAGACTTTTGGCTGTTGAGTAGTCGAAAAAAGCAGTTTTTATGTCTGGCTGTGGTTGCTTTGACAGTCCGGAGTCGCCTTCCAGAAGGAAGTGCTTCAAAGAGTTTGTGGCCAGGGTGAGAGGGGTCAGAGATGATCTTACCCGCTCTCTACCTGGCCCCTGCCCAACCATCTCAGCTGATCGAACTATGTGCTGAAGCCTCTGGATGTCATGCTCGGTGGCTGAGCCAAACCAGACCATGATGGAGAAGGCGAGGACACACTCTATGATGGCAGTATAAAACTGGACCATCATTGCCAGTGGCAGATTGTTTTCTCAGCTGCCGCAGGAAGTACATCCTCTGTTGGGCCTTTTTGACAGTGGAGTCGATGGCGGCCTCCCATTTAAAGTCCCCGGAGATGATGGTTCCAAGGAACTTAAATGACTCCACAGATGTGACAGCATCCATAGTCAGGATCGAACCGGGATGTCTGGCGCTGTAAGGCAGCAACTCTACCATTGTGCCGCTCCTAAGATACTTGTCCAAGTGTCTTTGAGTTGCTGTTATAGCACCTGCCTTTGGCAGCCTATTCCATACTGTACGCTGCTATATCCCTCGTCCTCAGCTGACTGATGAGCCGCAGTAGTCCCTGCGATGGGATTCGGTGCTGCTCTGCATTGTGTGTGATCCACCGCCATGTTTATCTTCCAGCTCCTGAGGTCATCAACAACGAACGTTACTCCTTCAGCCCCGACTGGTGGGGCCTCGGCTGCCTGCTCTACGAGATGATTCGGGGCCAGTCACCTTTTCGAAAGCGCAAAGAGAAGGTGAAGCGGGAGGAGGTGGACCGGCGGGTGAAAGAGGACAGGGAGGATTATTCCGACAAGTTCTCAGATGAGACGCGTTCCATCTGCAGCATGGTAAGCAACTCTTGCTTGCTTTGGAGTAAGATTTTAAACCCCATTCAACACTCTTCTCCTGGAGCCCTTTATGTGTTGGCATATTATTAGCAATAGGAACTGCAAAACCAGAGTTCTAAGTTATATTCGTGTCATAGGAGCAAGATTAGGCCATTCAGCCCATAGAGTCTACTCCACTATTCAATCATGGCTGATCTATCTTTCTCTCCCAACCCCATTCTCCTGCCTTCTCCCTATAACCTTTGACACCTGTACTAATCAAGAATCTGCCCATCTCCACTTTAAAAATACCCAATGTGTTAACCTCCACAGCCGTCTGTGACAATGAATTCCACAGATTCACCATCCTCTGACTAAATAACTTCCTCCTCATCTCCATTCTTAAAGTACGTCCTTTTATTCTGAGGCTGTGCTCTCTGGTCTTGGACTCTCCCACTAGTGGAAACATCCTCTCCACATCTACTCTATCCAGGCCGGTCACTATTTGGTAAGTTTCAAAAAGGTACAAACACACAGTGCTGGAGGAACTCAGCGGATCAGGCAGCACCTGTGGAGGGAATGGACAGTCTGAAGAATGGTCCTGACCCAAAATGTAGTCTCTCCATTCCCGCTTAGTTTTAGACACTGGACTTCAGGGAAACAGCATGGAAGCAGCCTCTTCGGGCCACCGAGTCCACACTGTGCATCAATCACCCCCTATAGTAGCACTATCCTGTACACTAGGGACAATGTACAGTTTACAGAAGCCAATTAACCTACAAACCTGCACGTCTGTGGAATGTGAGCGGAAACCGGAGCACTCTGTGAAAACCCACTCGGAGAACGTACACAACTCTGTGCAGACAGCACCCATATTCAAGATTGAACCTGGGTCTCTGGCGAGGTAAGGCAGCAACTGTACCGTTGCACCACTGTGCTGCCCTGTATTTGTTTCAGATTCCAGCTTCTACAAGCTGGTCCACCTTTGATGTTTCCGGCACCCTTGGTTCCAGCACCATTCTGGATTATGTGTTTCGCTTGAACTTGGACTGGACATGACTGAACATAGAACAGTACAGCACAGGAAAGGCCCTTCGGCCCACAAATTCTGTGCCAAACCTGGTGCCACTATAAACTAATCTCATCTGCCTGCACATGATCCATTTCCATGTGTCTATCCAAAAGTCTCTTAAATGCCACTATTGTGTCTACCTCCAGCACCACTCCTAGCATCAGGTTCCAGGCACTTACCACCCTCTGGGTAAAACACTTGCCCCACACATCTCCTTTAAATATTGTTGCTCTCACCTTAAAGCTTTCTTGATATTTCCAACCTGGGGAAAAAAGTTCTGACTGTCTTTCCTATCAATGCCTCTCAATTTTATATACTTCTTTCGTTCCCCCTCAAATCCTGACATTCCAGAGAAAACAATCCAAGTCTATCCAGCTTCTTCTTTCAGCTGGAACCCTCTAATCCAGGCAGCATTAACCTCCTCTGCACCCTCTCCAAAGCGTCCACAACCTCATTGTAATGGGGCAGGCAGAACTGCACGCAAATGCGGCCTTACCAATGCCCCATAGAGTTACATCATGAAACCAAAGTCCTATACAGCTTTAGACTTGAGGGAACAATAACGCAACGTAGAGTTGCTGCCTTACAGGGCCAGAGACCCCGGGTTCGACCCTGACTACGGGTGCTGTCTGCGGCGTCTGTACGTTCTCCGTGTGATCGCGTGGTTTTTCTCCAGTTTCTTTCCACATTCCAAAGATGTACAGGTTTGTAGGCTAATTGGCTTCGGTAAAATTGTAAATTGTCCCTGGTGTGTGTGATAGTGCAAGTGTACGGGGTAATCGCTGGTTGGTGTGGACTTGGGCTGGGGGCCAGTTTCCACGTAATATCTCTAATAAGACTAAAACTGCATCATTAAACATTGCTTGTATATCTGATAAAGACATCCAATAATGAGTTAATGATATCAATGTACAACGTAATGGGTGACATTGTTTGATTCCAATATGTCTCAATTGCTGTTTTCAGCTCCTGACTAAAGATCTAAAGGAGCGTTTGGGATGTCAGGGTGGAGGGGCGGCCGAGGTGAAGCAACATCCCATATTTCGACCCGTCAACTTCAAAAGACTTGAGGCAAACATGCTGGACCCTCCCTTCGTTCCAGATGTAAGTGTGAGAAGGTGCAAAAAGGGGGCTTAGGTTATAGAAACATAGAAAATAGGTGCAGGAGTAGGCTTCATAGGCATCATAATATGATGAACAATTATCCGTGTTGAACTATATGTTGATTTAAAGTAACGAGAGACTTTGGAAAGGTCTCTAAAGAAGCGTCCTGACCCGAAACGTCATTATCCGGAGATGCTGCGCGATCCACTGAGTTACTCCAGCACTTTGTCTCTTTTAAAAATAAAATAAAGTAGCATCTGCAGTTCCTTGTTTCTATATAGAACAGGTGGGAGCGGGTGATCAATGGTCGACGTGAACTTGATTGGTCGAAGGGCCTGTTTCCATGCTGTACCATTCAATTCAGTTGTAAACACAGAACAGCACATGCAGTGCAGTGATTAAAACAGAACAGTTATAGAAGGGTGACACCAAATGCTGGAGTAACTCAGGCAGCATCTCTGGAGAGAAGGAATGGGTGTCATTTTGTGTCTGGACCCTTCTTCAGATTGTCTGAAGAAGGGTCTGGACCTAAAACATCACCCATTCCTTCTCTACAGTGATGCTGCAAGTCCCGCTGAGTTTCTCCAGCATTTGGTGTTTATCTTCGGTGTAAACCAGCATCAGCCGTTCCTTCCTGCACATTTATACAAGGGTATTCAGGGGTGTTTGTGGTTTGGTGGATGGATTATCATGGTCACTATTTCCTATCTTATTGATTTGATTTACTGTTTGTCTTGGGCATAGAATTAAAGTGTGCAAAACAGGCCAGTCAACCCACCGAATCTGTACCGACCAAAAACCACCCGTTTACACCGATCCCACAGTAATCCCATTTTTTAATTCTTCCCACATTGCCATGAGAGATTGCAGATGTTGGAATTTGGAGGCAAAGAACAAACTGCTGGAGGAACTCAGCCTCTTGCCCTGGATTATTCCACAAGCAGGGCAAATTAGTGGCCAGTTAAGTCACCAATCCACACGTCTGCGGGATGTGGGAGGAAGCCGGAGCAACGGAGGAAACCCACCTGGTCACAGGGAGAACGTGCAAACTCTAACTTCTGACCTTCAGTTCAAGCTTAATTATCCGTCAGCCGTTGCCAGAGAAGGGGAGTTTATCCCAGAGTCCCAGCCAGTGTTTATCTGGAGAGAAAAAAAAAACCAGACTTCTGACCGACAAAAAAAACAAAAAACAAACGTACCAGGGCCCCATCCCCGACCTCTACCTCCGTTACATTGACGACTGCTTTGGGGCCACCTCCTGCACCCACACACAACTGACTGACTTCATCCACTTCACCACCAACTTCCATCCGGCACTCCAATACACCTGGACCATTTCCGACGCTTCCCTACCATTCCTTAACCTCACCATCTCCATCGCAGGCGACAGACTTCTGACCGACAAAAAAAAAAAAACTTGAACACTTTATCTGGAGAGAGACTGCATTTATATAATGTGTTTCACATCCTATTCAGAATGCTCTGAAGCTCTTCTCAGCCAACAAAGTATTCTTGAGGAGCAGTCAGTGTTGTAATGCAGGAAAAGACACAAAGTGCTGGAGTTATAGGCCTGTCCCACTTAGGCGACTCTTTAGGTGACTGCCAGGTACTAGTTTTAATGGATTTCACCTATGACACCTGGCGACAACCTGCGACAGCACCAAAGACAAACTACGACAGCACCTACATCAACCTACAACAACGTACGACAGCAAAAATTGTCCCCACTGTCGGCGAAAATTTTTCAACATGCTGAAAATTTTGTGGCAGTCACCTGTAGTCGCCCAAAAAATCGCCTAGGTGGGACAGGCCCAAAACTATGCAGGTCAGGCAGTATATCTGGAGAACATTTCAGGGAGGGACCCTTCAGACTAGGGGTTGGGAGGCGAAAGCTGGAGCAGGACAAAGCGTGGCAGGTAATAGGTAAACACAGGTGATGGGGGGGGGGGGGGATATATAATGGTTGGACAAAGGCCAGAGATAAAAAAATAACAGAAGATGGAGACAAAATAATTGAATAGTTGCGATTTGTGAAGCCAGAAGAAGGAAAGTAATATTTATTGGTTCTTTGTGCATGTTATCCCTAGTCAAGAACAATGGACCCACCAGGAAAAAAACTTAAGCTGCACAGGTCAAAGGTGCTATAGAAATGTATCTCTATTTGCTTTTCAGCCCAGAGCAGTGTACTGCAAGGACGTCTTGGACATTGAGCAGTTCTCCACGGTCAAAGGTGTGAACCTGGATCCGACAGATGACGACTTCTACTCCAAGTTTGTCACTGGCAGCGTCTCTATTCCCTGGCAAAATGAGGTAAGTTGGGCTGAGTGCCAACTGAAAGCATAAGAGGACACAAAGTGCTGGAGTAACTCAGCAGGTCAGGGAGTATCTCTGGAGTACATGGGTCGAGACCCTAAACATCGCCTATCCAGGGATGCTGCCTGCCCTGCTGAGTTTCCTCAGCAGGGCAGGCAGGTGTATACCTGTTGTATACACGTTTTTCTCCTATCCCCTCCACTCCTTTTGCCAATACTTTTTAAAAACTCTCCTCGTTTTCTTAATATCCTTTCAATCTCTGGAATATTTTGTCTCTGTTCCATCTTTCTAAACCTTTGGTAGTTTTGATCATCTCACCCAAAGTTCCTCTATTCTAAGGAGACCATTCTCAGTTGCTCATGTTCATGGCATCATGTTCCTCACGGACATTGCGGGCTGTTCACTGTACTGTTCCACGTTCTGTGAGAGTTAGATGGATGATATTGGACTTCAAAAGGGCTAGTACAGATACATTGGGTCAAAGGGCCCCTTCCTGTGCTGTAATCCATTCCTTCTCTCCAGAGATGCTGCCTGTCCCACTCAGTTACTCCAGCATTTTGTGTCTACGGTTTAAACCAGTATCTGCAGTTCCTTCCTACACATTCTCAGTTGCTCTGTCTTCTCCATAAACCCCCATCCATTCTCTGAAATGCGTTTAACTCTTGTTCCCAACTGCAATTTGGACGTTTCAGAGACTTGGAAAGATGGCATCAGAAAATGTGATTCTCTGCTTGCTGTTCCAGAAGTGGATCTTTTGTATTTATATAAAATATGGTTTGACCGGAGAGCATGCAGAAGAAACTTTTCACAGTAACTCTGTGCACAGGGCAATAATAAACTAAACTATTCTATCTAAGACCTAATCAAGGCAGGGTTCAATTCTTGCAGTGCGGCTCTGAACTGATGTCAAAAGCCTTATTCCTGTATTATTTTTATTTTTAACTAGTCGATGAATCCTTGATAAATCCTTGCTTAGGTCTTGAGGGACCCGGCAGGCTGCCTGCGGCCAGGTGTGGCGGCAAGCCTGGTTTGCCGCTGTGAGAAGACAAAGCCGTACTAGGAACAGTTTTACTTTGTTGGCGCCAGAAACATGGCGACTCTTTGTGTCCTGCCTAGGTGAAGGAAAAAACAAAGAATTTCATTGTACCTAGGTACGTGTGACAATAAAGTATAATTAAATCATTGAATTGAATCTGATAGAGTCGTTTAGTTTAGTTTATTAAGAGTCAAGAGTTGAGTGTTTTATTGCAATATGTCCCAGATAGAACAATGAAATTCTTACTTGCAGCAGCACAACAGAATATGTAAACATATTACACAGTAAACAATATAATAACCACACACACACACACACACACACACACATTATATATTACACATGGGTATGCAGGGATTGGAAGGTGTATATATACACGCACACACACAAAATCTTGTTCTACATGCTGCCCAGTCAAATCACTTGTACAACTTGTATGAGTATAGAAGTATATACAATTGAGAGGCATAGATAGGGTAGACAGTCATGAGCCTGTCCCAATTAGGCGATTTTTTCCGCGACTGTCACAGACGTAGCAGGACGCTGAAAAAGACGGCGATTGGACCCCCCCAACGACAATGTCTACAACAAGCTACAACAACCTACCACCTAGTTGACAGCAAGCTACCGACAACCGGTGACCCATTAGGACGTCCACCTACCCTCACACCTACGACAACATACGATCACACAGGCGACAACCAAAGTCAACCTACGTCCACCCGCGACAAGCTACGGCAAGCAACGACCCTGTTGACGACAAATGAAGACAATTCAGTTGCCGGTACCTGTCGCCGGTTGACGTAGGTAGTCGCCAATGGAATTCACCGAAGTCAGCACCCGGCAACAACCAACGTCACTTGGCGACAACCTATGACAGCACGTGCGACAGGAGAAGACAAGCTAGGTCAAGCCCACGTCGCCGAAAAGTTTTGAACATATCAAAATCCAGCGGCGACCAGAAAAACGTCACGACTCTTTAGGCAACTTGAGGAGATTACTCACAACCATACAGGTGTCACCCCGCGACCATGTGGCGACAGCCTAGTCACCTGTAGTCGCTGAAAAAATTGCCTAAGTGGGACAGGGGCTTCAGAATCTTTTTCCCAGGATTGAGAATTTAAATACGAGAGGGCATAGCTTTAGGTGCGAGGGGCGAGTTTGAAGATGTGCGGTGCAACTTTTTTACAGAGGGTGGTGGGTGTCTGGAACGCACTGCCAGTGGTGGTGGTTGAGGCAGATATGATAGTGGCATTTAAGAAGCTTTTGGATAGACACATGGGTATGCAGGGATTGGAAAGACGAATAATGCACAGGTAAATAAGATAAATTAGCTTATTAAAAAAGGTAAATTAGCATCATGTACAGCACAGACATTGTGGGCCAAAGGGCCTGTGCTGCACAATGGTCTAATAGATCCTCTGCTGGAACACCACACAGAGAGTCGCCACGTCCCGGCGCCATCTTGCAACGTCCGAATTGCTGTAAAGTCTGATTCTTAGCGTGAGGAGAAATCCCAATTTCTTATATTCTCATTTTAAGGCCTTGTGTCCAGGCGGCACTGGATTGATGAAGTAGGGGTCGGCCTAGTCCAATGCGATGTCATCAGCCCGTTCCACCGCAGCTCCGTGCAGCTGCTCGATCCGCCCACTCACCCAGCCGCTGTGGGCCCTCCTGCGGCCCCGTCTACCAGCTGAGGGCAACAAGTGCCACCAATGTCCACTTCACAACAATAGGTAATTAGAAAGAAAAGTAATGTATTATTTAGTATTAAATTCATTTTATGATTGTCCTGCAGATGTTTGATACAGAATGTTTCAAAGAGGTAAATACCTATGGGAGTGATGGAACACTGTCGCCAGACCTGGACAATAACAAGCCCGAACCACCTCCAAAGCGCGGCGTGTGGTATAGACTTTGCAGGCGAGAGGTGAGTGATATTTTTTCCTGTTCACTAATGGACTGCATCCCTTTCCCTCTCACTTTCTTCTCAATTCCTGAGCATTCCTACATTCCTGAAGCTGCTTAATCCATTTCTGGGAGATAGGTGGAGATTTTGGGCAAATCCTAGAATAGCAAAGCAAATACCTTATTTACAGCTTGCAGTATAAGATTTTAATGATTGAATGGAACTTCACAATCACAATCATACTTTATTAGCCAAGAATGTTTTGCAACATACGAGGAATTTGATTTGCCATACAGTCATACTAATAAAAAGCAACAGAACACACAAAATCCATTTTAACATGAACTTCCACCACAGTGACTCCTCCACATTCCTCACTGTGATGGAAGGCGAAAAAAAGTTCAACCGCTTCCCTTCATTGTTCTCCCGCGGTCGGGGGCCACGTGCCTTCCGTTGACTGGACGATCTTGAATCCCGTAGCCGGTGGCGGGCCTCCTTGTCGGGGCGATCAAGCTCCTGCATTGGAGAGGATGTCAGCTCCCCGCGCCGGGCGATCTGACCCCGGATCGGTGCTGGTCAAACCTTCCGCGTCGTTAGAGCTTCCCGACTCGGGTCTCTCCTGAGACTGCACGCTCTTTGATGTTTAAGTCCGCAGGCCGTGGTCGGAGCATCGATCCCAGGCAAGGAATTGGCTCCGATGGTAAGTCCACGGCCCCGCAGTGGGGCTCAAAGTCAGTCCCGAGCGAAGCCTCCAGCTCCACGATGTTAGGTCACAGAGCGACTGGAGATACGACCCGGAAAACAATTGCATCTCCGGCAAGGTAAGAGATTTGAAAAAAAGTTTCCCCGGCCCCCTCCCCCACCCCCACGTAAAACAAACTAGAGAACATTAACACAAACTTTTAAAAATAACAAAAAAAAAGACGAAAGGACAGACAGAATGTTGGCGAGGCTGCCATCGCTGACAGCGCCACCCAGTGTAAGGGAAACGGCTAATTCAAGCAATATTATTTTTCCATCAAACTGCAATTAGTGGAGAATAAAGAAGCAAGGAGTTGTAGATGTTTGTTTAAAAAAAGAAGACACAATGTACTGGAGTAACTCAGTGGGTCAGGCATTATGTCTGGAGAACATGGATAGGTGACATTTCGGGTCAGGATGCTTCTTCAGGCTGATTGTGTTGGCAGGAAGGGTTAGAGTTCAGCTCAGTTTAGTTTATTGTCATGTGTACCGTAAAAAGTTTTAGTTGCGTGCTTACCAGCCAGCGTAAAGACTACGCATGATTACAATCGAGCCATTTACAGTATTATAGATACATGATAAGGGAATAATGTTTAGTACAGCAAAGTCTGATCAAGGATAGTCCGAGCATCACCAAAGAGGTAGATAGTTCAGCACTGCATGGAGAGGTGGAGGGAAAGCTGCTCCTGTAAACCTGCATGTCTGTCTTAACTCATTTGCTTTTCTTTTGTTCTAGATGTGTTTCAAAAGTAGCTTCAGTGATGAAGATGAAGACCCTACGAGAATTCTGTAGTTAATGAGCCAAATATCGATTCTCATGAAAAAAGGATAAATTTCAGGTTAAACTGGGAACATGTATTAAAATGTATTATATTTCAAAAAAAACTGTATGAGTTTACATATTTTGTACATTTATATTTGAATTATGTCTTAGATGTATATTTTAACTAAAGTTGTACAAAAAGCCATATATTAAGCACCACTTGAATGCGTATGTTAATTTTTAGCAGGAATGACTTTGTGAATTATCTATTTAAAAGTTTATTTTTAATTATTTTTTTAAAAACAGAAAAAAGCACAGCAATGTAAATTAGTGCTATTTGCAACATGTGACATTTAGCTGGATTTTATTTAGTATAAGGAGTGGACCTACGCACAGTAGCAGTTGCTCTTGAGATGCCAAAGTGCGCAGCACTGTGGGTAGGTACGTGCCTGTAAATAAGTGCGTGTGTCTGAATGCTTATTAATGTGTACATAAGTCCTCGGGAGCATGCGTACATGAGTGTGTTTGTGGCCTGCAATTGCACCGTGTGTGCAGTTAAACTCCACCTCAAGTGCAACAAGTAGCCTGGATCTACCACGCGCTTGCTTTAGTTCCCCTTTTGTTGGACTTGGACCTCTGCTGTGCGTACGGGCCTATTGCTTATCAACAAAGTGGTTGGCAACCCAGGCCACTGGTTCACGATCTGGTCGGAAATAGGACACATTATTTTGTCCTAAAGCAAAATTGAACACTTGGTGTTTTTTAAAGCAAAACCTCCAAAGCATCAAGAGAGGGTCAAGAGTGTTTTATTGTCATCTGTCCCGAAATGGAACTTTGAAATTCTTACACCAAGTAAAGCCTGGCAATGCAATGACAAACTGAATCCGGCAGATTTGATACCTCTCTTTCCAATCTGCTAGAACCTCTGCCTTTCCCACTCATAATCCTGTCCCATGTAAATATAAATGGAATTTGACCATTAATTAGCTTAGACACGAGGAACTGCAGATGCTGGATTATTGCGTAGACATAGTGCTCGGGCAGCATCTCTGGATGACATGGATAAGCAACGTTTCAGGTCAGGTCCCTTCTGCAGAATAAAAAGTTAAAAATGAAAATTGAATTTTCCAATTTTTATGTAACCACTTTTGTTTTTCACCTTTCCAACCATTTCTCCCACTATTTCACGCCATTCCCACTTCCTCCATCTCCAACCTATATCCCTCCGTCCGGCTTTACAATTCACTTCTTTCACTCCCCTCCTTATCTGACACTCTTTTATCTCCTAGGTAGACAAAAATGCTGGAGTAACTCAGCGGGTGAGGCAGCATCTATGGAGCGAAGGAATAGGCGACGTTTCGGGTTGAGACCCTTCTTCAATGTTCATATCTTATCTTTTTGTCCCTTTTAGTCATCCATTTTGTCTCTTTTGTATCTCTAGCCTTTGTCTACCCATCTGCTAATCAACCCCCCTCCCCAACAAGGGAAACAAAAATGTCTAAAGAAGGGTCCCGTCCTGAAACGTCACCCATTCCTTTTCTCCAGAGATACTGCCCAACCCGCTGAGTTACTCCAGCATTTTGTGTCTATCTCCAGAGATGCTGCCTGTCTTGCTGAGTTACTCCAGCTCTTTGAGTTCTAAACAAATTTGGCTTGATTCTTTAAATGGGTGTGAGTCACACTAAGTCAACCCTTGACTTCTGTGCAATTTATTAGCTTATTTGACCTATGCGAACCATCGTTCCTGGCAATACACTGAAAGCTTTGTAATCTCAAACCTATGGAAACATTCCGACATGACCTTAAACTAAAACCTGAAGTTCTGACGACGTCAGATTCATCTGCACCAAGCCTTTTAAAAAAAACAATATTTTCTTTTTTTGTTCTGGGTATTTTACCTATGATTCATTTTCTAAAAGCTGTGAAATATTTAATTTAATGACCTCTACTCAAAAATATTGACTTCTGTGGTTTGTGTCTTGCACTAAGTGCCATTTTATTTTTTAGATGTTGCCTGTCTCATTAAAGATTTTCCAGTTATATTTAAAATAATGTTGTATACTGTATCTATGATAAGGCTTCTTTGTCTGAATATTAGAATCATGTTGAACAACTCTGATTCCATTACAGTTGATCACTGGTTTTTGTGCTAATATAAGTCTTGTCTCTTTTTAAAAAAAACTTGGTGTGCATATCCATTCTAAACTGAGAATCTTGATAGGTTCTTACCCAATGTTTTTACGTTGGAATGTTTTAAATTAATAAATACTGCCATTTGTATACAGCTCCTTGGTCTTGTTGAATGAAGCATCCGCGAGAGGGGGCCACAGCTTATTAGCTCTGGAATTCATAATTGTTACCATTTTCACACACTCAAATGGTACGTACAGATTGGGAAAGAAATCTGATCCCTGAAAGTACAGTTATCAAGATAATCTTTCATCTGGTCCAGTCGCTCTTTTAATAGTTTTGGCTTTGTGTTCATCCCAAATGTGTTGAGAGACCTGACACGTAGCGGTAGAGTTGCTGCCTGAGCACCAGAGACCAAGGTTTTGTTCTGACTATGGGTGCTTGAATGGAGTTTGTACGTTCTCCTTGCGAACTGCGTGGGTTTTCTCCGGGAAGCTCCGGTTTCCTCCCACATTCCAAATACGTGCAGGTTTGTAGGCTAATTGGCTTGGTGTAAATGTAAATTGTCCCTAGTGTGTGTAGGATAGTGTTAGTGTGCGGGGAACGCTAGTCGGCATGGACTTGGTGGGCTGAAGCGCCTATTTCTGCACAGTATCTCTAAACTAAACTACAAACCTGTACGTCTTTGGAGTGTGGGAGGAAATGGGAGCACCTGGATCAGTCAGGATCAAACCTGGGTTTCTGGCGCTGCAAGGCAGCAACTCTACAGCTGCGCCACTGTGCCGCCCTTAAGCTCGTTCTGGATATTAAACTTGTGCCTCCTTCAACTTCTTTAATTGCCTAAGTAGTAAAATCTGTTTGGTTTAGAATAGGAGTGGGTATATATTCATTTTGAGCCTGTTTCACGTTCTGTGTGATCATGGTTGATACGTGTCCTGATTCCATATCGCTCCCTTTCCCTCGTGTATTTGTAGATGTGTGTTCCAGACGTCTAACCTTTATCATGTCTCTGTCTGCTAATCGCTCCTTACGGGTCTGACTCATAGAATGACACATCAGATGAGACCATTCAGCCCATGAAGTCTACCCTAGTTCTCTACCAGAGCAACTCACCAGTCTCACCCACCATGGGACTGCTGTTCCGTAAATTGGCTCGCCACTATCTTAACAATGGTGGTTAGGGTTGGATTTACCATTGGTGTTCACGGTGTGGATTTACCAAGTTTACAAGTTATAGGTGTAAATTTAGGTCATTCGGCCCATCGAGTCTACTCCACCATTCAATCATGGCTGATCTTTGCCTTCTCATCGCATTTTCCTGCCTTCTCCCCATAACCCTTGACACCTGTGCTTATCAAGAATTTGTCTGTCTCTGCCTTTAAAGTATCCACTGACTTGGCCTCCACAGCCCTCTGTGGCAATGAGTTCCACAGATTAACTACCCTCTGACTAAAGAAGTTCCTCCTCATCTCCTTTAATTCTGAGGCTATGAGGTCTGGTCCTACACGCTCCCACCAGTGGAAATGTCCTTTCCACATCCACTACATCTATGCCTTTCATTATTCTGTAAATTTCAATAAGGTCCCCCCTCAAACTTCTAAACTACAGCAAGTACAGGCCCAGTGCTGTCAAATGCTCATAATATGTTAACCCACTCATTCCTGGAATTTATCATTCGTGTTCACAGAGTGGATTTATCAGTGGTGTTCACAGTGGGTGAACACTTTTTTGAAACAAGCATTGCTGAGGTCAGCTGCTTTTCTAATATTGATTTAAGAAATGTTTTCATCCATTTGGAAGATGAGACATTGTCTTGATTGATTGCTACATCTGATATAAAAAAAAGCTCCTCTGAAACTACTGTTTGAACACTAATAGATAATCCGTGAAACTTGTGGGTCTCAGTCTTGGAAAGGATTATAGAAATGCAATTTCTTCCTAAATCTCTACCTGGCATTATCAATGGATTTGCAGGTATGTTCTTAATCTGTTTTATTTCCATTTTCAATTATCCGGTGCTGCTTTTCCACCTATCTGTCCAAAATGTCCTTGTATTTTTTCGTTATACTTTCCTGTTTATCACCAAATCCTTCATTTCTGTTTTATTTTCTCTGATACCATTTATTGTCCAATTCCCGTTTCTCTTGATCCAATTAAAATCCAAAAATCGATTACTTTCTGTTCCAAAAGTAATTGATCTTTTGTCTCCAATCATTCTCTAAGGTGAAGAATTCCGCTGAAGAAATTACTTTTAAATCTTAAATCTGCATTTAAATCTTAGTTCTGATGAAATAAAATTGCATGGGGCTGCGCAGTGGTAGAGTTGCCTCCTTACAGCGCCAGAGACCCAGGTTCGATACTAACAACGGGTGATGTCTGTGTGGAGTTTGTACATTCTTCCTGTGACCTTGTGGGTTTTCTCCGGGTGCTCCAGCTCCAAAGATGTACATGTTTAGGTTAATTGGTTTCGATAACAAATTGTAAATTATCCCTAGTGTGTAGTATTTTGTTAGTGTATGGAGTGATCGCTGGTTGGCGTGGACTTGGTGGGCCAAAGGGCCTGTTTATGTACTATATCTCTAAATTCTAAAGAATGTAGGTGGAAGGGAAGGGAGAGGGTGAAATAGGTGCGAGTCCAGATGGACACGGGGTGGGGAGAAGAAGAGGGAGCTTGGGGTTGATACCTAAAACTGGAGAATTCAGTGTTCATACCATTGATCTGTAAGCTACTGAAGCAGAATATAAGGTGCTGTTCCTCTAGTTTCTGTGTGGCCTCACTTTGGCAATGGAGGAAGTCCAGATCAGAAAGGTCAGTGTGGGAATGGGAAGGGTAGTTAAAATGGTTAGCAACAGGGAGATCCAGCAGACCTTGGTCTATGCTTGGTCTTGCCGATGTACAGGAGGACACATTGGGAACACTGGGTGCAGTAGATGAAGTTTGAGGACGTGCACTTGAACTTCCGACTCACCTGGAAGGACATTCCGGGTCCCTGGATGGAGTCGAGGGAGGAGGTATAAGGACAAATGTTAACATGAGGTTGCAGGGGAACGTACCTGGGGAGGGGCTGATTTGGGTGGGAAGGAATGAGTTGTGGAAAGGTGTGGAGATAGGAAGATGTGACAGGTGGTTGGATCACATAGGAAGTGACTGAAATGTGTGGGCTGCGGAGGCTGGTGGTGTGAAAGGTGAGGACCTGGGGAACTCGGGGCAATTTCAACATCCAACTTAATCAAAAGTTGTAAACTCTGCAGAAACAATTCACCTGCAAACCAGTGCAAGGATTGATACACAAAGATAGATTGGTTTCCCTTTTTGCCATGAGTCTCAATCTGAAGTAAGATCTCCACCCGAAACGTCACCTATCCGTTTTCTCCAGAGATGCTGTCTGACCCAGAGCTGCCAACATTGGGTGAGAGTTGGGAGTGAGAAATTGCGGGAGACCAAGCCCGAGGGAGTGTAGCCACCGAGGAGAGAGGAGGGAGGAGGGAGGGAGGGGGCTCATCCCCTCAATGTCCCTCATCCACTCAAGTGTCCCTCATCCCCTCAATGTCCCTCATCCACTCAATGTCCCTCATCCCCTTAATGTCCCTCATCCACTCAAATGTCCCTCATCCCCTTAATGTCCTTCAGTCCCTCAACACAGGTCAGTGTCCGGTGCTCCCTCAATGACTCTCAGTCTGGCAGTCTCTCCGTGACCAATGGTCCCTCAAAATCTTCGTCAGGTGCCCCTCATTTCCCTCAGTGTCCGGCTTGGCGCCAGTGGGGGGGTCACGCGGGACACGTGGCCGAAGCGAACGGACAATCGCTCCGCACGAGGTTTCCTGGGCGCGCGAAAGTTTGTCGCAGACGGACAGCGGCCTCCGCCAATCGGATGGACTGTTCACCCCATGGCCCAACGACGTGGCCGGAGCGAGGTCCAATGGTCATCGAGGGGGGGCGGGACATGGCTGGGCCTATAAAAGGCGGCGTTGACCAGGCAGCGTCATCAGTGTCCATGGGCGATGGCCGGAGAAGAGCCTCGACGCGCGCCCCCACCGCGAGTGGACAGCGGCCCCCGCCCGATGACACAACCCATCGCTCTGGTCATCCCACTGGTCAGCGAGGCTTCACCGGCCGGACCGGGTCTGCGTTCCGGACACGATCAACGGGTCAAGGCCAAAGACATCGCCCCTCCCCCGCAATTTAATAAAATATCCTTTCAGGGAGGGGTCTCTCCTTCCTTCCTTCCTTCCCGCCCGCCCTGTCCAGAGGAGCGAGGGGTGAGTATGAAGGGGTGTGAGGGCGGAGAGTCTCTTTCTTGTGTCATTCTGCCCCATTGATGGTGTTCGCGGTTGCACTGACTCACCGGCGCTAAGTAAAGTCCCCGCAAGTCCAGCTAACGCACAAACATCTGCAGGTCAGCTTGGCTCCGAGTAGATCCTGAGCCCCTGGGCCGCTCAGCCTTGAAGACGGTGGCGTGGGAGAACGCGACCGAGATGTGCTTCCACACCTAGATCTTGGCAGAGATCGGTGCGGTTCAATCTCCAAGGTAAAAAGAAAAAGAGCTGGAGGAACTCATCGGGTCAGGCGCTCCATTTGTGGACCCAGCCTGCGACCAGCGAATACCCGCACACGCTGGGGGGTGTTGTTCCCAAAGTCTGCATTTATACCATAGTCAATGTTACCAAAAACAGATGATGTGGCATTTGTGCAGTATTATTAGTGGGATCTAGCTGTCACAGGCTGGGTCCACAAATGGAGGGCTTCGGGAGAAGTGTTGGGGGGGGGGGGGGGGGTGGGGGGGAGAGAGGTGGAGAAGGGGGGGAGAGAGTGGAGCAGGGTGGGGGGGGGGGGGGGAAGGGAAGGGGGAGAGGGGAGTTCAGTCTACACTCATTGAATCCATCCCTGTGAAAAGTTAAAGATGGTGATTGGATCTGGAAGCGGACCAATACATCTGTAAATAAAACTGAACGACTCAGACATCTTTTCATTTTCACAATTGATTTTATTGTATTAATTTTTAATATATTAATATTTAAAATTCATGCATTGAAGGAAGAATATTTTACAGCCCATCTGTGGTCTCTAACCCTAACCGGGCGTCACCCACAGGACACAATATGTAATCGTGTGACAGGGCACACAACATGATGAGACACCCAAATGTCGCTCCTGGACTTTGATCATTCCAACAGGGAATGCGACAGGGAGACACCGCGTGTCATCACGCGTCACGACCCGACCACAACGTCACAAGGTCTTTTCAGGCTGTCACCAAAAATGTCGCCCAAGTGGGACTGATCCTTAACAGGATCGGTCCGAGTCAGCATGGATTTACAAAAGGGAAATCGTGCTTAACTAATCTTCTGGAATTTTTTGGGGATGTAACTAGGAAAATGGACAAGGGAGAGCCAGTGGATGTAGTGTACCTGGACTTTCAGAAAGCAGTAGATAAGGTCCCACATAGGAGATTAGTGGGCAAAATTAGGGCACATTAGGGTAGAGTACTGACGTGGATAGAAAATTAGTTGGCAGACAGGAAACAAAGAGCAGGGATTAACGGGTCCCTTTCAGAATGGCAGGCAGTGACTAGTGTGGTACCGCAAGGTTTGGTGCTGGGACCGCAGCTATTTACAATGTATATTAATGATTTAGGTGAAGGGATTACAAGTAACATTAGCCAATTTACAGATGGCACAAAGCTGGGTGGCACTGAACTGTGAGGAAGATGCTATGAGGATGCACGGTGACTTGGACAGGTTGGGTGAGTGGGCAGATACAGTTTAATGTGGATAAATGTGAGGTTATCCACTTTGGTAGCAAAAACAGGAAGGCAGACTATTATCTAAATGGTGTCAAGTTAGGAAAAGGGGAAGTACAACAGGATCTGGGGGTCCTTGTTCAGTCAATGAAAGTAACCATGCAGGTACAGCAGGTAGTGAAGAAAGCGAATGGAATGTTCGCCTTCATAACAAGAGGAGCTGTGTATAGGAGTAAAGAGGTCCTTCTGCAGTTGTACAGGGCCCTAGTGAGACCACACCTGGAGTATTGTGTGCAGTTGTGGTCTCTAAATTTGAGGAAGGACATTCTTGCTATTGAGGGAGTGCAGTGTAGGTTCACAAGGTTAATTCCCAAGATGGCGGGGCTGTCGTGCTGAGAGAATGGAGCGGCTGGACTTGTATACTCTAGAATTTAAAAAGATGAGGGGATTTCATTGAAACGTGCAAAATTATTAAGAGTTTGGACACTAGAGACGGGAAACATGTTCCCGATGTTGGGCGAGTCCAGAACCAGGGGCCACAGTTTAAGAATAAGGGGTAAGCCATTTAGAACAGAGATGGGGAAACACTTTTTCACACGGAGAGTTGTGAGTCTGTGGAATTCTCTGCCTCAGAGGGTGGTGGAGGCTGGTTCTCTAGATACTTTCAAGAGAGAGCTAGATAGGGCTCTTAAAGATAGCGGAGTCACGGGGAGAAGGCGGGAACAGGGTACTGATTTTGGATGATCAGCCATGATCACATTGAATGGCGGTGCTGGCTCGAAGGGCTGAATGGCCTCCTCCTGCACCTATTGTCTATTGAAGCAAAGTTGTGTCCCAGCTCCCATGCTGTTCGGCATCTTCCTATCTGCCCTCTCATTTGTCTTCACGACTAATACAGAAGGAGCGTATCTTCACACTGGTAGCGACAGGAACCTCTTCATTCTAGCAACGCTGAAAGCCAAGACCCAGGAAAGAACTGTGCTTATAAACATTCAATGGTTCTTTGTTAGTCATATTTACTGAGCTAAAGTGAAATTCATTTCTGTATCCAGTTTAATACATGTATCACCATACATAATCACTTTGACAAATCTTAAATAAGCATCTCGGATACGGTACAAGTGTGTAACAGTAGTAGGTAGACAATAGACAGTTGTAGGTAAAAGTGCTGGAGAAACTCAGCGGGTGAGGCAGCATCTATGGAGCGAAGGAAATAGGCAATGTTTGGGGCTGAAACCCTTCTTCAGAATCAGTAGTAGATTGAGATAGTGGACAGAGAGGCCAGGTTTGGTGCCATTTTTCAGTTTGTAAATGCAGGGTTGTTATGTTGGCGGGGAGGGGGGAAGGAGGGAGGCAGGGAGCGTTGTGAAGCAGGAGGGGGGAGGAATGTGGGTTGGGATGCGGGTGAGGGAAGGAGTGTGGGGGAGTCAAGTTGGGAAAAGGGGAAGTACAATGGGATCTGGGGGTCCTTTTTCATCAGTCAATGAAAGTAAGCATTCAGTTACAGCAGGCAGTGAAGAAAGCGAATTACATGTTGGCTTTCATAACAGGAGCTGTGTATAGGAGCAAAGATGTCCTGCAGTTGTACAGGGCCCTAGTGAGAGCACATCTGGAGTATTGTGTGCAGTTTCGGTCTCCAAATTTGAGGAAGGACATTCTTGCTATTGAGGGAGTGCAGTGTAGGTCCATAAAGTTAATTCCCAAAATGGCAGAACTGTCATATGCTGAGAGAATGGAACGGCTGGGCTTGTATACTCTAGAATTTAGAAAGATGAGCGGGGATCTAGAAATAGTGGATGCTTTGGTGATCATTTCCCAATGTTCAATAGATTCTGGATCGGTTCCTGTGGATTGGAGGATAGCTAATGTTATCCCACTTTTCAAGAAAGGAGCAAGAGAGAAAACGGGGAATTACAGACCAGTTAGCCTGACTTCGGTGGTGGGAAAGATGCTGGAGTCAATTATTACACAGGTAATAATGGGGCATTTGCATAGCAGTAAAAGGATTAGCCCAAGTCAACATGGATTTATGAAAGGGAAATCATGCTTGACTAATCTTCTGGAATTTTTTGAGGATGTGGCAAGTAAAATGGATGAACGGGTGCCAGTGGATGTAGTGTGTCTAGACTTTCAGAAAGCCTTTGATAAGGTCCCGCACGGGAGGCTGGTGACTAAAATTAGAGCACACGGTATTTGGGGTAGGGTATTGACATGGATAGAAAATTGGTTGGCAGACCGGAAGCAAAGAGTAGGAGTGAAGGTGTCCTTTTCAGAATGGCAGGCAGTTGCGAGTGGAGTGCCGCAAGGCTCGGTGTTGGGGCCGTAACTGTTTACCATATATATTAATGATTTGGAGGAGGGAATTAGGAGCAACACTAGCAAGTTTGCGGATGACACAAAGCTGGGTGGCAGTGTGAACTGTGAAGAGGATGTTAGGAGGTTGCAGGGTGACCTGGACAGGTTGAGTGAGTGGGCAGATGCGTAGCAGATACAGTATAATATAGATAAATGAGGTTATCCACTTTGGCGGCAAAAGCAAGGGGACAGAATATTATCTCAATGGGGTTAGGTTAGGTAAGGGGCAGGTGCAGCGAGACCAGGGCGTCCTTGTACACCGGTCACTGAAAGTTGGCTTAAAAGGTACAGCAGGCAGTGAAGAAAGCTAATGGAATGTTGGCCTTCATAACAAGAGGATTTCAGTATAGGAGCAAAATGGTTCTTCTGCAGTTGTATAGGGCTCTGGTGAGACCACATCTGGAGTATTGTGTACAGTTTTGGTCTAATTTGGGAAAGGACATCCTTGTGATTGAGGCAGTGTAGCGTAGGTTCACGAGATTGATCCCTGGGATGGCGGGACTGTCATATGAGGAAAGATTGAAAAGACTAGGCTTGTATTCACTGGAGTTTAGAAGGATGAATGGGTGATCTTATAGAAAAATATAAAATTATAAAAGGACTGGACAAGCTAGATGCAGGAAAAATGTTCCCAATGTTGGGCGAGTCCAGAACCAGGGGCCACAGTCTTAGAATAAAGGGGAGGTCATTTAAGACTGAGGTGAGAAAAAACTTTTTCACCCAGCGAGTTGTGAATTTATGGAATTCCCTGCCACAGAGGGCAGTGGAGGCCAAGTCACTGGATGGATTTAAGAGAGAGTTAGATAGAGCTCTAGGGGCTAGTGGAGTCAAGGGATATGGGGAAAAGGCAGGCACGGGTTATTGATAGGAGACGATCAGCCATGATCACAATGAATGGCGATGCTGGCTCGAAGGGCCGAATGGCCTCCTCCTGCACCTATTTTCTATGTTTCTATCTATTCTATGTTTCTATGATCTCATTGAAACATACAAGATTATTAAGGGTTTGGACACTAGAGACAGGAAACCTGTTCCCGATGTTGGGGGAGTCCAGAACCAGGAGCCACAGTTTAAGAATAAGGGGAAAGCCATTTAGAATGGAGATGGGGAAACTTTTTCACACAGAGAGTTGTGAGTCTGTGGAATTCTCTGCCTCAGAGGGTGATGGAGGCCGGTTCTCTGGATACTTTTAAGAGCGAGCTAGATAGGGCTCTCAAAGATGGCGGAGTCAGGGGACCCCAGGAACGGGGTACTGATTGGGGATGATCAGCCATGTTCATATTGAATGGCCGTGCTGACTCGAAGGGCTGAATGGCCTACTCCTGCACCTATTGTCTATTGAAGCAAGGTTGTATTTCAGCTCCCATGCTGTTTGGCATCTTCCAATCTGCCCTCTGTCATTTGTCATCACGACTGACACAGACGGAGCGTATCTTCACACTGGTAGCGACAGGAACCTCTTCATTCTAGCAACGCTGAAAGCCAAGATCAAGATAAGAACCGTGCTTATAAACATTCAATGGTTCTTACTCATATTTACTGAGCTAAAGTGAAATTCATTTCTATATACAGTTTATTACATGTATCACCATACATAATCACTTTGACAAATCTTAAATAAGCATCTCGGATACGGTACAAGTGTGTAACAGTAGTAGATTGAGATAGTAGACAGAGAGGCCAGGTTTGGTGCCATTTTTAAATTCTCGGTTTGTAAATGCAGGGTTGTGTTGTGTTGGCTGGATGTGTGGAGGGAGGGGGGCAGCGAGCGTTGTGGAGCCGGACGGGGGGGGGGGGGTGTTGGGGGAGCAGTTGCGGGTGGGAGAGGGGAGTGCGGGTGGGGGAACGGGTGTGTGGGGCAAAGGGTGTGGGGTGTATTGGCGGGGTGTGGAAGGGGAGGGGGGCAGCGAGCGTTGTGGAGCCAGAGGGGGTGGTGTGAGGGTGGGGGGGAGGGGTGTGTGTGGCGGGGGTGTCTGTGGAGGAGGGGGCTATGTTTTGGCAGGGTGTGTGGGGGAGGTAGCAGGGGGCCAGACAGCGGAGGGTGTGGGTGGGGTGAGGGTGTGTGGGGGAGAGGGTGCGGAGGAGGGAGAATGTGGGGGGTGGGGGAGGGTTATGTGTGGGGGAGCAGGGGTGTGTTGGTGGGGTCTGTGGGAGGGAGGGTTGTGTGGGTGAGGGGTGGGAAGGAGGTTTGGCCGGGAGAGTGGTGTGTGGGTGTGGGGGGTTGTGGAGGAGGGGGTGCGGGGCGAGGGAGGAGGGAGAGCGGGTGTGGGGGAGGGGTCTGTGTTGAGGGTGCTGGGGGAGGGGTCTGTGGGAAGGGCAGTGTGGGTACGGGGGTGTGGGAGAGGGGAGAGGGTGCGGTAGGAAGGGAGAGGGGTGTGGGGGGACGGGGGTGTGTGGGGGAGGGAGGAGGGATAGAGGTTGTGAGTGAGGGGAGGGGGGGGAAGAGGATGTGGGGGAGGGAGAGGATGGTGTGTATTTCTTGTTGTAGATTAACAAGCCTGTAACTGCAACAACACAAAAATCCATTAATTTGCATTTCAGAAAATTTATATTCACGATAGTACTTTAAAAATGTCTGTAATGCAACCAAAAACTCAGTCCATATTTCTTCACAGTTCATAGATGTGGTTTGTGTTGGGCAATGTTCAAGAGCCTGATGGTTGCTGAGAAGCAGCTGTTCCTGAACCTGGAGGTCACGTTTTTTGGGGTTCTGAACAAAATAATGGGAGCCTAGTGCAATGACACACAGATAACTCATAAAATAAAATACAGGAAATTAATAATTGAATGCTAGTCTAAAAAATATCTGCCGGGCAGCAAAAGACGCAGTCCATAATATCTCATTGTTGTGGTTCATGTTGTGCAGTGTTCGAGAGGTTTGTAATTGCTGGGAAGAAGCTGCTCTAAAACATGGAGGTCAGTTTCCCTGCTTTTCACAATGGTAGGGTGGCGTGGGTCTTTGATATTAGCTGCCTTTTGCAGGTAGCATCTCCTGTAGATCCCTTTGATGTTGAAGAGATCATCACCTGTGACGGACTGATCCGCTGCTGCGTAACACACATAACAGTAACATCGTCACACTACAAGAACAAGGGAGAGCACCAAATACACCAATTGTCTGTTATGCAACTTAAGACTCAGTCTGTAGTTCTTTATTGTTCATAGTTGTGGTTAGTGTTGGGCAGAAGCTGTTCCTGAACCAGGAGGTTTTTTTTTAGCTACAGTACATTGTTGCTGATGGTAGGACTGTGCCAGGGTGGTGTGGGTGTTTGACATTAGGACCTTTTGGATGCAGCATCTCCTGTAGATTCCCTTGATGGCGGGACATCATTACCTGTGATGGACTGAGCAGTTTCTACCACTCGGTATTCTTCTTCATTCCTGGGAGTTTGAGTTGCTGAACCAGTCTGCAGTGCAACCAGTCAGTGTGCTCTGTCCCATACAACTGCACAAGTTCAATAGAGTATTCATCAACATGCCGATCTCCTCAATCTTCTGAACAAGTAGAGGTGATGATGAGTTTTGTATGTGATTGCATTGATGTGCTGGACCCAGGACAGATCTTCAGAGACATGGACAAGCAGGAACTTGCAACATAACTTTCTCCACCACTGCCCCATGAATGAAGACAAGTTTGTGGATCATCGGCTTTCCCCTCCTGAGATCATCGACCTCTGCCATTTTTACTGTGATTGACCAGAGGACAAGATCTGACGAGATGGCCATGGACCAGGACTGGCACGCAGAAGCTTCATCTGACCCTGCTGTGTTGGTGTCACTGGGAATGTGGAGCTGATCCTCTGTAAACTTCCCTCAGTGGAAGACGTGCTCTGTAAACTTCCCTCAGCGGGTCAGGCAGCATCTGTGGAGGGAATGGACAGATGATGTGTGGATCCTGACCCTTCAAGACTTCATTCTTTTCTCCATTTACCAGTTCAGTTTCTGATGACAGGAAATGGCCAAGATTGATGATCACCGTGGACTGGGGTGACAGATGATTGAAGATCCTGAAGACCCAATCTTGCTCCAAGTTCTCTGCGACCTTCCAAACCTGGAGCTGGAGAAGCTGTTGACCATGCTGTGTTGCTTAGGAAGATCTGGTGTCACTGGAAATGTGGAGCTGATCCACTAAACTGCAGAAAACTGTTGGAGGAAATCAGCGGGTCAGGCAGCATCTGTGGAGGGAATGGACACACTATGTTTGGATCGGGAACCTTCAAGACTCCATTCTTATTTCCATTTACCAGGTTGGATTATGATGACAGGAAATGGCCAAGATTGATGATCACCATGGACTGGAATGACTGATGGTTGAAGATCCCGAAGCCCCAATTTTGCTCCAAGTTCTCTGCGACCATCCACATCTGGAGCTGGAGAAGCTGTTGAGGAACAACTTGACGTTCAATGATTCTTTATTAGTCGAGCTGAAGTGAAATTCATTTCTGTATACAGTTTAATACATGCATAACCATACATAATCACTTTGACAATTCCTAAATAAGAATCTCTGATACAAGTGTATAACAGTAGTAGATTGAGATAGTGGACAGAGAGGCCAAGTTTGGTGGCATTTTTCAAGTCTCAGTTTGTAAATGCAGGGTTGTTATGTTGTGTTGGCAGGGTGTGTGGGGGAGGGGAGGAGGGAGGGTGGAAGCGAGCATTGTGGAGCCGGAGAGGGGCAGTGGGTGGGGGAGTGTGTGGGTGGGGGGGTTGGGGAGTGTGTGTTGGTGGGGGGATTGCGGGAGGGGTTATGGGGGGAGGGAGGATGTAGGTGGGGGGTTGTGGGGGAGGATGGGTGTATTGGCGGGGTGTGGGTGGGAAAGGTAGGGGAGGCAGCGAGCCAGAGGGGGGAGGTGTGAGGGGAGGGGTGTTTGTGCGGGGGTGTCTAGGGGAGGGGTGTATGTGGGGGAGGAGGCTATGTTTTGGCGGGGTGTGTGAGGGAGGGGGGGGGCAGCAAGCGTTGCGGAGCCGGACAGCGGAGGGTGTGGGCGGGGGTGAGAGGTGTGTGTGGGGGAGGGGGTGCGGAGGAGGGAGCATGTGGGATGTGGGGGAGGGGTATGTGAGGGAGAGTGGTGGTGTGTTGGGGGGTCTGTATGGGGGGGAGGGCTGTGTGAGTGGGGGCGGTAAGGGGGTTTGGCCGGGGAGAGTGGTGTGGGTGGGGGGTTTGTGGAGGGGGAGCAGTGTGGGGTGGGGGGGGGGGGTGTGTGGGCGGGGTGAGTGGTGTGTGGGTGGAGGATTTTGTGGTCGGGGGGTGTGGGAGAGGGTGTGCGGGGGGAAGGATGGTGTGGGAAGAGGGGGGTGTGGGAGGAGGGATATGTGTTCGGGGTGCGGGGGAGGGGTATGGAAGAGGGGTGGGTGGGGGGGTGGGAGAGGGGGAGGGAAGATGGGGAGGGGGGTGGGGGGGGGAGGGAGTTAGTAGGTGGGAGGTGGGATGGGTGGGGGGTGAATGTGGAAGAGGGGGAGGGAAGATGGGGAGTGTGGAGGGGAGGGTTGTGTAGGCGGGAGGGAGGTGGGGCAGGGGGAGGGAAGAGCAGTGTGGGGACGGGGGGGTTGTTTGGGGAAGGGGGTGTGGGGGTGCGGGTGGAGGGAGGGAGGATTTGGGAGAGGAGGTGTGGGAAAGGGGTATGTGTTGGGGTGTGGGGAGAGGTGTGGGCGGCGGGGGTGTCGGAGGTGTGGGGGTGGGGTGTGTGTTGGGGGTGCGGAGGGAAGGGTGTGTGCGCGGCGGGGGAGTGTGAGGGAGGGAGGATGTGGGAGGAGAGAGAGGGGTTGTGGGGAATGGGGGAGAGGGAGGGGGTACGGGGAGAAGGAGAATGTGGGGGAGGGAGAGGGGGGTGTCGGGGAGGGAGGTGCATTACTTGCTGTAGATTAACAAGCCTGTAAATGCAACAACAGAAACATGCATTAATTTGCATTTAAGTAAATTTATATTCACGATACTACTGTAAAAATGTTTGTAATGCAACCAAAGACTCAGTCCATATTTCTTCACAGTTCATAGATGTGGTTTGTGTTGGGCAGTGTTCAAGAGCCTCAAAATAATGGGTGCATAGTACAATGACACACAGATAACATGGTTCATGTTGTGCAGTGTTTGAGAGGCTTGTAATTGCTGGGAAGAAGCTGCTCTTAAACATGGAGGTCAGTTTCCCTGCTTCTGTTGGCTTTTCACAATGTTAGGGTGGCGTGGGTCTTTGATATTAGCTGCATTTTGCAGGTAGCATCTCCTGTGGATCCCTTTGATGTTGAAGAGATCATCACCTGTGACGGACTGATCAGCTGCTGCGTAACACGCGCATAAAAGTAACATCGTCACACTACAAGAACAAGGGAGTGCACCGAATACACCAATTGTCTGTTATGCAACTTGAGACTCATTCTGTAGTTCTTTATTGTTCATAGTTGTGTTCAGTGTTGGGCAATGTTTAAGAGCCTGGTGGTTGCTGGGAAGAACGTCAGATGACGCAAACAGCTGGAGACCACCGTCGTCGACCACTGCCATATTTCCTGTGATTGACGAGAGGACAATATCTGGTGAGACGGCCACGGACCAGGGCTGGCACGCAGAAGCTTCATCACACCTGACCATGCTGTGTTGGTGTCTTGTGTTGTGTTGCTGAGGAAGATCTGGTGTCACTGGAAATGTGGAGCTGATCCTCTAAACTGCCCCCGGTGGAAGACCATGATGGAGATGTGTTTTAAGAACTCGGCTGTCAGCGAAGTTGGATCAGAAATCTGCTGGAGGAATTCAGCTGGTCCGGCAGCATCTGTGAAGTGAATGGACAACACTATGTTTGCATCGGGAACCTTCAAGATCCCATTCTTATCTCCATTTACCAGGTTGGATTATGATGACAGGAAATGGCCAAGATTGATGATCTTCCTATCCCTTTTCGAACGAGTCTAATGTGTATTATGTTGAAATTGGCTTTTGATTTTTTAATTTATGTATGTACATATATGTTATGTATATGTATGTATATATGTATGTATGTGTGTATGTATTTATGTATATATATATATGTATATATATAATTTTCCTTTTATTCATTTTCATCTTTACTTTTCTTTTTTTTTTTTAATCGTTCGAAATAAAAGATATCATTCATTCATTCATTCATTGCATTGATGTGCTGGACCCTGGACAGATATTCAGAGACATGGACAAGCAGGGACTTGCAACATAACTTTCTCCACCACTCCCCCATGAATGAAGACAAGTTTGTGGATCATCGGCTTTCTCCTCCTGAGATCATCGACCTCTGCCATTTCTACTCTGATTGACCAGAGGACAAGATCTGATGAGACGGCCATGGACCAGGACTGGCACGCAGAAGCTTCATCTGACCCTGCTGTGTTGGTGTCACTGGGAATGTGGAGCTGATCCTCTGTAAACAGCCCTCAGTGGAAGACGTGTTTTTAGAGCTTGGTTGTCAGCGAAGGTTGTGCAGAAAACTGCTGGAGGAACTCAGCGGGTCAGGCAGCATCTGTGGAGAAAATGGACAGATGATGTTTGGATCGAGACCCTTCAAGACTCCATTCTTATCTCAATTTACCAGGTCAGTTTCTGATGACAGGAAATGGCCAAGGTTGATGATCACCGTGGACTGGAGTGACAAATTATTGAAGATCCTGAAGACCCAATCTTGCTCCACGTTTTCTGCGACCTTCCAAACCTGGAGCTGGACAAGCTGTTTAGGAACAAATTGGTGGGATTTCTTGTTGCCCTGGATGTCCTCCAGATTGTTTTAAGGAGAATACAGGAAACATCTGTCGACAGATGTGTGAGTGCCGGCGGTCGGTCGAGGACGGGCCCTCGGTGGGTGCCGGAGGTCGGTCGAGGATGCGACGCCGAGAGAACATGGCATCTGGAGGAAATGGACAGATGACGTTTTGTATCGGGACCCTTCAAGACATCATTCTTCATGTGTCCACTGACCTGGCCGGGCTGGATGAGGACACTGACCAGAGTGCCGTTCCTTGCAAGTCACTGGAGGGAAAGGACCACGCAAACAGCTGGAGACCACAGCAGTCGGCAGAAAATTCAAGACTGCCCCCTTCACCGTTTTAAGGAGATCACAAAAAATCCTAAGTTCCTCAAACTGCTCCTTCTACACCAGGTGTGAAGAATTGTTGAATGGCCATTTGAAGATGTACAACCTCTGCATGAACTGGATAAAGCCAACAATCGCCTGGCAGCCAGGAAGGTTCCTGGACAGGATGGCATATCTGCTGAACTCCTTAAGTATGGAAACCGTCAACTCTTGCCGTACCTGCACACCCTTCCCCTGCTCTGCTGGAGAGAGGGTGGTGTCCCTCAATAGACGCGTAACACCAACATCGTCACATTCTACAAGAACAAGCGAGATCACAGCGAGTATACCAATTACAGGGACATCTCTCTTCTGAGTGTTACAGGAAAGGCCTTTGTCAGAGAGGTCCTGCAAAGACTGCACAGACTTGCTGACCTGAGGCACAATGCGGTTTCCATGGAGGTAGTTCCACAACGGACATGATCTTCTCATGCGTCAAATACAAGGAAAATGTTGAGCAACAAACTCCATTGTACATTGCCTTTGTGGATGTTACGAAAGCTTAGAGGTAGTCATAAGTTTTGTGTGTAATTGCATTGATATCCTGGACCTAGGACAGATCTTCAGAGACATGGACAACCAGGAAGTTGCGACATAACTTTCTCCACCATTGTCCCATGAATGAAGACAAGTTTGTGGATCATCGGCTTTCTCCTCCTGAAGTCATCGACCACTGCCATGTTTCCTGTGATTGACCAGAGGACAATATCTGGTGAGACGGCCACGGACCAGGGCTGGCACACAGATGCTTCATCACACCTGACCATGCTGTGTTGCTGAGGAAGATCGGGTGCCACTGGAAATGTGGAGCTGATCCTCTAAACTGCCCTCGGTGGAAGACCATGATGGAGATGTGTTTTTTAGAGCTCGGCTGTCAGCCAAGTTGGAGCAGAAAACTGCTGGAGGAATTCAGCTGGTCAGGCAGCATCTGTGGAGAGAATGGACACACTATGTTTGGATCGGGAACCTTCAAGACCCCATTCGTATCTCCATTTACCAGGTTGGATTATGATGACAGGAAATGGCCAAGATTGATATCGCATTATTCATTCACTCCTCAGTCACACTCGGTGGTGGTAAGCTACTTCTGTAGCCACAGCTGCCCTGGGGCAGACTGACGTAAGTGTGGCTGCCAATCTGCGCCTACGGCCCCTCCGATCACCACCAATCACTCACACACATTCACACACAGGCAAAGGTGGGTGAAGTGTCTTACCCAAGGACACAACGACAGTATGCAATCCAAGCGGGATTCGAACCGGCTACCTTCCGGTTGCTAGCCGAACACTTAGCCCATTGTGCCATCTGTCGTGGACTGGAATGACAGATGGTTGAAGATCCCAAAGACCCAATTTTGCTTCAAGTTCTCTGCGACCATCCACATATGGAGCTGGAGAAGCTGTTGAGGAACAACTTGACGTTCAATGAATCTTTATTAGTCATATTTTTCCGAGCTGAAGCGAAATTCATTTCTGTATACAGTTTAATACATGTATCACCATACATAATCACTTTGACAAATCTTAAATAAGCATCTTGGATGCGGTACAAGTGTATAACAGTAGTAGATTGAGATAGTAGACAGGCCAGGTTTGGTGGCATTTTTCAATTCTCAGTTTCTAATTACAGGATTGTTATGTTGTGTTGGCGGGATGTGTGGGGAGGGGAGGGGAGAAGGAGGGAGGTTGGCAGCGATCATTGTGGAGCCGGGGGGAGGGGGTGTGGGTGGTGGGATTGGGGGAGGGAGGATGTGTTAGGGAGAGGGGTGTGTGTGGGAGGATGTGGTAGAGGGGGGAGCTGTGGGGAGGGGTATGTGTGGGAGAGCAGGGGTTTGTTGATGGGGTCTGTGTGGGTGGGGGGGGCGGGATGGGGGTTTGGCCAGGGAGAGTGTTGTATGGGGGGGGGTCGTGGAGGGGGAGCAGTGGGGACGGGAGTGTGTGTGGGAGAGGGTGTGGGGGATGGTATGCGGGGGGAAAGAGAATGTGGGGGAGAGAGGGAAGATGTGGGTGGGGACTGGAGGGGTGGGAGTGGGCAGTGCGAGGGGTGTGGGAGGGAGTGGGTGGTGCAGGGGGAGGGGTGTGGGCGGCGGGGTAGTGTGGGGGAGGGGTGTGTGTTGGAAGTGCGTGTGGGTGTGGGAGAGTGGGGTGTGTTGGCGATGCGGGGGGAGGGGTGTGGGCGGTGGGGGAGTAGAGTGCGGGCGAGGGTGTGGGGAGAGGGGTGTGGGTGGGGGAGGGAAGACGGGGAGTGAGGGGGTTTGGGGAGCGGGAATGTGGGTGGAGGTGTGGGGGGGAGGGGTGTGTAGGAGGTGGGGTTGTAGGGGGGAGCGGTGTGGGGATGGGGGGTTGTGTGGAGAAGGGGGTGTGGGAATGGGGGGTTGTGTGAGGAAGGGGTTGTGTGGGGGGGGGGTGCGGGTGAAGGGAGAATTTGGGTGGGGGATGGGTCGGGGAGAGGGGTATGTGTTGGGGAGAGGGGTGTGGGCGGCGGGAGAGTGAGGGGCGGGTGTGTGTTGCGGGTGCCGGGGGGTGTGGGAGGAGGGAGGGGGTTGTGGGAGAGGGGTGTGTGTGTGCGGTGGGGTTTGGGTGTGAGGGGTGCGGGGGGAAGGGTGTGTGGGGGAGGGAGAGGGGGGTGTCGGGTAGAGTGGTGTGTGGGCGCGGGGGGGAAGGTGCATTTCTTGCTGTAGATTAACAAACCTGTAATTATAACAACACAAAAATGCATTAATTTGCAATTAAGTAAATTTATATTCACGATACTACTGTAAAAATGTCTGTAATGCAACCAAAGACTCAGTCCATATTTCTTCACAGTTCTTCGATGTGGATTGTGTTGGGCAGTGTTCAAGAGCCTGATGGTTGGTGGGAAGAAGCTGTTCCTGAACCTGGAGGTTATGTTTTTTGGGTTTCTGAACAAAATAATGGGAGCATAGTACAATGACACACAGATAACTAATAAAATAAAATACAGGAAATTAATAATTGAATGCTAGTGTCAAAAATATCTGTCGGGCAGCAAATGACACAGTCCATAAAATCTCATTGTTGTGGTCCATGTTGTGCATTGTTCGAGAGGCTTGTAATTGCTGGGAAGAAGCTGCTCTTAAATATGGAGGTCAGTTTCCCTGCTTCTGTTGACTTTTCACAATGGTAGGGTGGCGTGGGTCTTTGATATTAGCTGCATTTTGCAGGTAGCATCTCCTGTAGATCCCTTTGATGTTGAAGAGATCAACACCTGTGACGGACTGATCAGCTGCTGCGTAACACGCGCATATAACAGTAATATCGTCACACTAGAACAAGGGAGTGCACCAAATACACCAATTGTCCGTTATGCAACTTAGTCTGTAGTTCTTTATTGTTCATAGTTATGGTTAGTGTTGGGCAATGTTTAAGAACCTGTTGGTTGCTGGGAAGAAGCTGTTCCTGAAGCAGGAGGTTATGGTTTTTAAGCTACAGCACATTGTTGCTGATGATAGGACTGAAATATTGATCGTGTGGTCAGGGTGGTGTGGGTGTTTGACATTAGGACCTTTTGGATGCAGCATCTCCTGTAGATCCCCTTGATGGTGGCGACATCATTACCTGTGATGGACTGAGCAGTTTCTACCACTCTGTATTCTTCTTCATTCCTGGGAGTTTGAGTTGCTGAAGCAGGCTGCAGTGCTCCAGTCAGTGTGCTCTGTCCCATAAAACTGTACAAGTTCAATAGAGTATTCATCAACATGCCAATCTCCTCAATCTTCTGAAGAGGTTGAGGTGATTATGAGTCTTGTATGAGATTGCATTGATGTGCTGGACCCAGGACAGATCTTCAGAGACATGGACAAGCAGGAACATTGCAACATAACTTTCTCCACCACTGCCTCATGAATGAAGACAAGTTTGTGGATCATCGGCTTTCCCCTCCTGAGATCATCGACCTCTGCCATTTTTACTGTGATTGACCAGAGGACAAGATCTGACGAGATGGCCATGGACCAGGACTGGCACGCAGAAGCTTCATCTGACCCTGCTGTGTTGGTGTCACTGGGAATGTGGAGCTGATCCTCTGTAAACTTCCCTCAGTGGAAGACGTGCTCTGTAAACTTCCCTCAGCGGGTCAGGCAGCATCTGTGGAGGGAATGGACAGATGATGTGTGGATCCTGACCCTTCAAGACTTCATTCTTTTCTCCATTTACCAGTTCAGTTTCTGATGACAGGAAATGGCCAAGATTGATGATCACCGTGGACTGGAGTGACAGATGATTGAAGATCCTGAAGACCCAATCTTGCTCCAAGTTCTCTGCGACCTTCCAAACCTGGAGCTGGAGAAGCTGTTGAGGAACAACTTGGTCTGATTTCTTGTGGCCCTGGATCTCCTCCAGATTGTTTCAAGGGGAAAACAAGAAACTTCTGTCGACAGATGTGTGAGTGCGGGCGGTCGGTCCAGGACGGGCCCTCGATGTGTGCCGGAGATCGGTCGAGAATGCGATGCTGAGAGAACATGGCATCTGTGGAGGGAATGGACAGGTGACGTTTTGTATCGGGACCCTTCAAGACTTCATTCTTCATGTGTCCACTAACCTGGCCGGGCTGGATGAGGACACTGACCAGAGTGCCGTTCCTTGCAAGTCACTGGAGGGAAAGGTCCTCGCAAACAGCTGGAGACCACAGCAGTCGGCAAAAAATTCAAGACTGCCCCCTTCACCGCTTTAAGGAGATCACAAGAAATCCTAAGTTCCTCAAACTGCTCCTTCTACACCAGGTGTGAAGAATTGTTGAATGGCCATTTGAAGATGTACAACCTCTGCATGAACTGGATAAAGCCATCAATCGCCTGGCAGCCAGGACGGCTCCTGGACAGGATGGCATATCTGCTGAACTCCTTAAGTATAGAAACCGTCAACTCTTGCCGTATCTGCACACCCTTCCCCTGCTCTGCTGGAGAGAGGGTGGTGTCCCTCAACAGACGCGTAACACCAACATCGTCACATTGTACAAGAACAAGCGAGATCACAGCGAGTGCGCCAACTACTGGGTCATCTCATTTCTGAGTGTTACAGGAAAGGCCTTTCCCAGAGTGATCCTCCAAAGACTGCACAGACTCGCTGACCTGAGGCACAATGCGGTTTCCATGGAGTTAGATCCACAATGGACATGATCTTCTCATGCATCAAATACAAGGAAAATGTCGAGCAATAAACCCCATTGTAATTCGCCTTTGTGGATGTTACGAAAGCTTAGAGATGGTCATATGTTTTGTGTGTAATTGCATTGATAACCTGGACCTCTGACAGATCTTCAGATATGGACAACCAGGAAGTTGCGACATAACTTTCTCCACCACTGTCCCATGAATGAAGACAAGTTTGTGGATCATCGGCTTTCCCCTCCTGAGGTCATCAACCACTGCCAAGTTTCCTGTTATTGACCTGAGGACAATATCTGGCGAGACGGCTATGGACCAGGGCTGGCACGCAGAAGCTTCATCACACCTGATCATGCTGTGTTGCTGAGGAAGATCTGGTGTAACTGGAAATGTGGAGCTGATCCTCTAAACTGCCCTCGGAGGAAGGCCATGATGGAGATGTGTTTTTAGAGCTCGGCTGTCAGCGAAGTTGGAGCAGAAAACTGCTGGAGGAACTCAGCGGGTCAGGCAGCATCTGTGGAAGGAATGGACACACTGTTTGGATCGGGAACCTTTGAGACTCCATTATGATGACAGGAAATGGCCAAGATTGATGATCACCGTGGACTGGAATGACAGATGATTGAAGATCCCGAAGACACAATTTTGCTCTAAATTTTCTGCGACCTTCCACACCTGGAGCTGGAGAAGCTGTTGGGATTTCTTGTGGCCCTGGATCTCCTCCAGATTTTTTGAAGGGACAAACATGACAGATGTGTGAGTGCCGGCAGTTTACCGAGGACGGGTCCTCGGTGGATGCCGCCGAGAGGACACAGCATCTGCGGAATGAATGGACAGATGACGTTTGGATCGGGATCCTGCAATACTCCATTCTTGTCTCCATTTACTAGGTCGGTTTCTGACGACTGGAAATGGCCAAGTTTGATGATCATCGTTGACTTGAATGACAGATACTTGAAGATCCAGAAGGCCAAATCGTGCTCCACGTTCTCTGTCCACACACGGAGCTGGTCAAGAAAAGACTTGGCCAGCAAACAAGGACGAGCCCAGTGGCCAAAGTGTCTGCCGAGAACAAGGATCAAGGACGGGCCCACGGTGGGTGCCAGAGGTCGGTCGAGGACGCGCTGCCGAGAGAACAAAGAGGAATGGACAGACTATGTTTGGATCGGGAACCTTCAAGACCTCATTCGGGACCACATTGGTCAATCATCACCCCAACAGAAGAAAGATTTCAGGGGCTGATGGACAGACTGTCTCAAGCTCGCAATAAAGACCGACTGACAATCATCAGAGAGAGGGTGGTGTCCCTCAACACACGCGTAACATCAACATCGTAACACTGCACAAGGACAAGGAGATCACAGCGAGTGCACCAACTACAAGGACATCGCACTTCTGAGTGTTACAGGAAAGGCCTTTGCCAGAGTGATCCTACAAAGACTGCACAGACTGGCTGACCTGAGGCACAATGTGGTTTCCATGGAGATAGATCCACCATGGACATGATCCACCATGGACATTGTCAAATCCAAGAAAAATGTCGAGAGCAGCAAACGCCATTGTTCATTGCCTTTGTGGATCTTACAAAAGTTTTTGATTCTGTCAGCAGACACGACCTCTACCAGCTACTGGAGAAGATTAGATGTTCACCACGTCTTCTAAACCTCACTTTGTCCTTCCATGAGAACATGCATCTACAGTGGAATTTGACGAAGCTACATCGGACAGTTTCCCCATGAGAAGTGGAGTGAAGCAAGGCTGTGTCCCAACTCACATGTTGTTCAGCATCTTCCTATCTGCCCTTCTGCCTTCCCAACAGACACAGAAGACGTGTATCTTCAAACCAGAAGTCATCGGATGCTCTTCAATCTGGCAATGTTGAAAGCCAAGACGAAGGTGAGAACTGTGCTTATAAGGGAACTCCAGCCCACTGATGATGCTGCACTCAGTTCCCCAAAAGAAGAAGGACTCCAGGGGCTGATGGACAGACTTTCTCATGCTTGCACCAAAGACCGACTGGCAATCAGTGTTAAGATGACTGTTGTCATTGGTCACGTTACTCCACTCTCCGCTGAAATCACCATAAACACCACACCTCAGGGAAATGTCTTAAATTCACCAACCTAGGATCTTCGGTGACTGACGGCCACTCTCTGGATGAGGAAACCAATTCACGTACAGTAAAACACCTTCCTCTGCCCACCCACTTGCTTAGCACCCACCAATATGATCAGCCATGATCATATTGAATGCCGGTGCAGGCTCGAAGGGCCGAATGGCCTACTCCTGCACCTATTTTCTATGTTTCCGGAGGCTAAGCAAGTGGACATGGAAGAACAGGAAACTCACAATGAAGACCAAGGTAACTCTACAACGCATGAGTGTTGAACACGTTACTGTACAGCAGTGAAGCTTGGGCGACTTACCTACATTAAGAACAGTAAATGAATGGGAGAGGACCCGGCGGTGGGCAGCCTAGGACGGGCCTGCGGTGGGTGCCGGAGGTCAGTCGAGGAGTGATGTGGAGAACAAAATGGGACCCGCATCGGAACCAGGACAGACCGTCAGAGATATGAACGCCCAGGAACTTGAAGCAGGATCTTGGAACATAACTTTCTCCACCATGTCCCATCAATGTGTATCTGCGGCTTTCTCCTGAGGTCAACAAATAGCTCTGTGGTCCTGTGGACATTGAGAACAAAGCGTCTGCACTAGCAGCATTCCCTCAGATTATCAATTTCTCTCCTGTACTCGTCATTACCCATCATTTGTCCAACAACGGTGGTATCGTCGGTGAAATTTAAAGACGGCATTGGAATGGTCTGGCTGTGCAGTCTTGGTCATAGAGCAGGGGACTGAGCACACAGCCTTGAGCTGGTCCTGTGTTGGTTATAGAGGAGGAGGTGTTGCCCGTTTGTGCTGATTGTGGTCTGCAGATGAGGAAATTGAAGATCCAGTTTATTGGATTGAGCAGAGCAGATGTGTGAGGCAAGTTTTGTTTTAATAGAGAAGGTGGTGAGTGCCCAGAATTCGTAGCATGAAAGAACTTGGAAGTCATTGTATATTTTAATGGCAGAGATGGACAAATTCTTGATGAGAATGGATGTCTACGAGGGGTATGTGAGGGGGAGCAGGGGGTGTTTGTGGGGGGGAGGTTGTGGGCCGGGGGGAGGGTGTGTGGGTGGGGGGTTTGTGGATGGGGAGCAGTGTGTGAACGGGGGGCGTATGTGGAGGAGGGGGTGCTGTGGGGTGGGAGGAGGGAGAGGGCTGTGTGTGGGCGGGGTGAGGGGTGTGTGGGTGGAGGATTGTGTGGTCGGGACGGTGTGGGGACGGGAGTGTGTGGGGGGGTTGCGGGTGGAGGGAGGATTTGGGAGGAGGGAGAGGAGGGTTGTGGGGGATGGGTGTGGGAGAGGGGTATGTGTTGGGGTTGTGGGGGAGGGAGGGGGAGTGTGGGAGAGGGGTGTGTGGGCAGGGGGGTGTGGGGGAGGGGGTGCGGGAGGAAGGAGGATGTGGGGTAGGGAGAGGTGGGGGGAGCAGTGGGGACGGTCGGGGAGGTAAGATGTGGGAGGAGAGGTAGGAGTTGTGGGGGAGAGGGAGGGTGTGCGGGGGGGAAGGAGGATGTGGGAGAGGGCGGAGTTGGGGAGGGGGGCGTAGGGGAGTTGTGTGTGGGGGGGGGGGGGGGGTGCAATTCTTGCCGTAGATTAACAAGCCTGTAATTGCAACACAAATGCATTAATTTGCCTTTCAGTAAACTTATATTCATGATACTACTGTAAAAATGTCTAATGCAACCAAAGATTCAGTCCATATTTCTTCACAGTTGATAGATGTGGTGTGTGTTGGGCAGTGTTCAGGAACCTGATGGTTGCTGGGAAGAAGCTGTTCCTGATGCTGGAGGTCACGTTTTTGTGGTTCATGTTGTGCAGTGTTCGAGAGGCCTGTAATTGCTGGTAAGAAGCTGCTCCTAAACATGGAGGTCAGTTTCCTTGCTTCTGTTGGCTTTTCACAATGGTAGGGTGGCGTGGGTCTTTGATATTAGCTGCATTTTGCAGGTAGAATCTCCTGTAGATCCCTTTGATGTTGAAGCGATCATCACCTGTGACGGACATCTGCTGCTGCGTAACACACGCATAACAGTAACATCGTCACACTGTACAAGAACAAGGGAATGCACCAAATACACCAATTGTCTGTAATGCAACTTAAGACTCAGTCTGTAGTTCTTTATTGTTCATAGTTGTGGTTAGTGTTGGGCAATGTTTATGAGCCTTTTGGTTGCTGGGAAGAAGCTGTTCCTGAGCCAGGAGGTTATGTTTTTTAAGCTACAGTACCTTGTTACTGATGGTAGGACTGAAATATTAAGAGTGTGATCAGGGTGGTTTGGGTCTTTGACATTAGTTACCTTTTGGATGCAGCATCTCCTGTGGATGGATCCCTTTGATGGTGGGGACATCATTACCTGTGATGGACTGAGCAGTTTCTACCACTCATTCTTCATTCCTGGGAGTTTGAGTTGGTGAACCAGGCTGCAGTGCAACCAATCAGTGTGCTCTCCCTCATACAACTGTACAAGTTAAATAGAGTATTTATCAACATGCCGATCATCTCAATCTTCTGAACAAATAGAGGTGATGATGAGTCTTGTATGTGATTGCATTGATGTGCTGGACCCAGGACAGATCTTCAGAGACATGGACAAGCAGGAACTTGCAACATAACTTTCTCCACCACTGCCCCATCAATGAAGACAAGTTTATGGATCATCGGCTTTCCCCACCTGAGATCATCGACCTCTGCCATGTTTACTGTGATTGACCAGAGGACAAGACCTGACGAGACGGCCATGGACCAGGACTGGCACGCAGAAGCTTCATCTGACCCTGCTGTGTTGCCGAGGAAGATTTGCTGTCACTGGGAATGTGGAGCTGATCCTCTGTAAACTGCCCTCAGTGGAAGACGTGTTTTTAGAGCTTGGCTGTCAGCGAAGGTTGTGCATAAAACTGCTGGAGGAACTCAGCGGGTCAGGCAGCATCTGTGGAGGAAATGGACAGATGATGTTTGGATCCTGACCCTTCAAGACTCCATTCTTATCTCAATTTACCAGGTCAGTTTCTGATGACAGGAAATGGCCAAGATTGATGATCACCGTGGACTGGAGAGACAGATGATTGAAGATCTTGAAGACCCAATCTTGCTCCACGTTCTCTGCGACCTTCTAAACCTGGAGCTGGACAAGCTGTTGAGGAACAACTTGGTGGGATTTCTTGTGGCCCTGGATGTCCTCCAGATTGTTTCCAGGAGAAAACAAGAAACATCTGTCGACAGATGTGTGAGTGCTGGCGGTCGGTCGAGGAAGGGCCCTCGGTGGGTGCCGGAGGTCGGTCGAGGATACGACGCTGAGAGAACATGGCATCTGGAGGAAATGGACAGATGATGATTTGTATCGGGACCCTTCAAGACTTCATTCTTCATGTGTCCACTAACCTGGCCGGGCTGGATGATGACACTGACCAGAGTGCCGTTCCTTGCAAGTCACTGGAGGGAAAGGACCTCGCAAACAGCTGGAGACCACAGCAGTCGGCAGAAAATTCAAGACTGCCCCCTTCACCGTTTTAATGAGATCACAAAAAATCCTAAGTTCCTCAAACTGCTCGTTCTACACCAGGTTTGAAGAATTGTTGAATGGCCATTAGAAGATGTACAACCTCTGCATGAACTGGATAAAGCCATCAATCGCCTGGCAGCCAGGATGGCTCCTGGACAGGATGGCATATCTGCTGAACTCCTTAAGTATGGAAACCGTCAACTCTTGCCGTACCTGCACACCCTTCCCCTGCTCTGCTGGAAAGAGGGTGGTGTCCCTCAACAGACGCGTAACACCAACGTCGTCACATTCTACAAGAACAAGCGAGGTCACAGTGAGTTTTCTAATTACAGGGACATCTCACTTCTGAGTGTTACAGGAAAGGCCTTTGCCAGAGTGATCCTGCACAGACTCGTTGACCTGAGGCACAATGCGGTTTCCATGGAGGTAGTTCCACAATGGACATGATCTTCTCATGCGTCAAATACAAGGAAAATGTTGAGCAACAAACTCCATTGTACATCGCCTTTGTGGATGTTACGAAAGCTTAGAGGTGGTCATAAGTTTTGTGTGTGATTGCATTGATATCCTGGACCTAGGACAGATCTTCAGAGATATGGACAACCAGGAAGTTGTGACATAACTTTCTCCACCACTGTCCCATGAATGAAGACAGGTTTGTGGATCATCGGCTTTCTCCTCCTGAAGTAATCGACCACTGCCAAATTTCCAGTTATTGACCAGAGGACAATATCTGGTGAGACGGCCATGGACCAGGGCTGGCACGCAGAAGCTTCATCACACCTGACCATGCTGTGTTGCTGAGGAAGATCTGGTGTCACTGGAAATGTGGAGCTGATCCTCTGAACTGCCCTCGGTGGAAGACAATGATGGAGATGTGTTTTTAGAGCTCGGCTGTCAACGAAGTTGGAGTAGAAAACTGCTGGAGGAATTCAGCTGGTCAGGCAGCATCTGTGGAGGGAATGGACACACTATGTTTGGATCGGGACCTTCAAGACCCCATTGTTTTTTCCATTTACCAGGTTTGATTATGATGACAGGAAATGGCCAAGATTGATGATCACCGTGGACTGGAATGACAGATGGTTGAAGATCCCGAAGACCCAATTTTGCTCCAAGTTCTCTGCAACCTTACACACCTGGAGCTGGAGAAGCTGTTGAGGAACAACTTGACGTTCAATTATTCTTTATTAGTCATATTTACCGAGCTGAAGTGAATTCATTTCTGTATACAGTTTAATACATGTATCACCATACATAATCACTTTGACAAATCTTAAATAAGCATCTCGGAAAAGGTACAAGTGTATAACGGTAGTAGATTGAGAAAGTAGACAGAGGCCAGGTTTGGTGGCATTTTTCAATTCTCAGTTTGTAATTGCAGGATTGTTGTGTTGTGTTGGCGGGATGTGTGTGGGGGAGGGGAGGGGAGAAGGAGGGAGGTTGGCAGCGAGCATTGTGGAGCCGGAGAGGGGAGGTGGGTGGGAGGGTGTAGGTGGTGGGATTGTGAGAGGAGGTGTGGGGGGAGGGAGGATGTGGGGGAGAGTGGTGTATTGGAGGAGTGTGGGGTAGAAGTGGAGGGGGGCAGCAAGCGTTGTCGAGCCGGACAGCGGAGGGTGTGTGGGCGGGGGTGAGGAGGAGGGAGGATGTGGGAGAGGGGGGGGGCTGTGGGTAGGGGTATGTGTGGGAGAGCGCGGGTTTGTTGATGGGGTCTGTGTGGGTGGGGGGCGGGATGGGGGTTTGGCCAGGGAGAGTGGTGTATGGGGGGGGGGTGTTGTGAAAGGGAGCAGTGGGGACGGGAGTGTGTGGGGGAGGGTATGCGGGGAGAGAGAGGGAATATGTGGGGGAGAGGGGTGTGGGTGGGGGAGGGAGGATGTGGGAGTGAGCGGGGGTGTGGGTGGGGGAGGGAGGTGGTGCAGGGGGAGGGGTGTGTAGGAGGGGGCGTTGTAGGTGGGAGCGGTGTGGGGACTTGGTGTTTGTGTGTGGGGAAGGGGTTGGGTGGGGGGAGTATTTGAGAGGAGTGAGCGGGGGTGTTTGGGAGAGGGGTATGTGTTGGGGAGGGGTGTGGGGACGGGTGGTGGGGGAGGGAGGATGTGGGAGGAGGGATAGGGGTTGTGGGGAATGGGGGAGAGGGAGGGGTTGTGGGGGGAAGGAGAATGTGGGGGAGGGAGAGGGGGGTGTCGGGGAGGGAGGTGTGCGGGCGGGGGTGGTGCATTTCTTGCTGTAAATTAACAAGCCTGTAATTGCAACAACACAAAAATGCATTAATTTACATTTCAGTAAATTTATACTCACGATACTACTGTAAACATGTCTGTAATGCAACCAAAGACTCAGTCCATAGTTCTTCACAGTTCATAGATGTGGTTTGTGTCGGGCAGTGATCAGGAGTTGTTGGTTGCTGGGAAGAAGCTGTTCCTGAACCTGGAGGTCACGTTTTTTGGGCTTATGAACAAAATAATGGGATGGAATAGTGCAACGACACACAGATAACTAATAAAATAGAAATACAGGAAATTAATAATTGAATGCTAGTGTAAAAAATATCTGTCGGGCACAAAAGACGCAGTCCATAATATCTCATCGTTGTGGTTCATGTTGTGCAGTGTTCGAGAGGTTTGTAATTGCTGGGAAGAAGCTGCTCTTAAACATGGAGGTCAGTTTCCCTGCTTCTGTTGGTTTTGTCACTGGTAGGGTGGTGTGGGTCTTTGATATTAGCTGCCTTTTGCAGGTAGCATCTCCTGTAGATCCCTTTGATGATGAAGAGATTATCACCTGTGACGGACTGAGCAGTTTCAGCATAACACATGCGTAACAACAACATCGTCACACTGTACAAGATCAAGGGAGTGCACCAACTACAGGGACATCTCACTTCTGAGTGTTACAGGAAAGGCCTTTGCCAGAATGATTCTACAAAGACTGCACAGACCTGAGGCACAATGTGGTTTCCATGGAGATAGATCCACAATGGACATGATCTTCTCCATGCGTCAAATACAAGGAAAATGTCAAGAGCAGCAAACCCCATGTTCATCGCCTTGTGGATGTTACGAAAGCTTAAAGGTGGTCATAAGTTTTGTGTGTGATTGGACCCAGGACACATCTTCAGAGACTTGGACAACCAGGAATTTGCAACATAACATTCTCCACCACTGTCCCATGAATGAAGACAAGTTTGTGGATCATCGGTTTTCCACTCCTGAGGTCATCGACCACCTGCTATGTTTCCTGTGATTGACCAGAGGACAATATCTGACGAGACGGCCATGGACCAGGGCTGGCACGCAGAAGCTTCATCACACCTGACCCTGCAGTGTTGGTGAGGAAGTTCTGGTGTCACTGGGAATGTGGAGCTGATCCTCTCTAAACTGCCCTCAGTGGATGACCATGATGGAGATGTGTTTTTAGAGCTCGGCTGTCAGCGAGGTTGGAGCAGAAAACTGCTGAAGGAACTCAGTGGGTCAGGCAGCATCTGTGGAGGGAATGGACAGACGAGATTTTGATCGGGACCTTTCAAGACTCCATTCTTGTCTCCAATTACCAGGTTGGATTATGATGATAGGAAATGGCCAAGATTGATGATCACCGTGGATTGGAGTGACAGATGATTGAAGATCCTGAAGACCCAATCTTGCTCCACATTCTCTGCGACCTTCCACACCTGGAGCTGGAGAAGCTGTTGAGGAACAACTTGGTGGGACTTCTTGTGGCCCTGGATCTCCTCCAGACAGTGTGAAGGGGAAAGCATGAAACGTCTGCCTACTGATGTGGTCGCCAGCTGTTTGCGAGGAACTTTCCCTCCGAAGACTTGCAGGAAAATGCCACTGGGGCAGATGATGGGTCGGAACTGGACGAATTTGACAAATTTCTTAAACGGTGTGGATTCTCCCGTGCAACCCCAAGAGGGATTGGATAACATGCAGCAAAGGCGATGTTAGGAACCCGAGTGCCATCCGTGTAAATCCATCGGATATGAAGCGACATCGGTGGGGACCGCACCGGAATTTCTCACTCCGTCCAACAAAGGCCCTTTTAAGAGCCACTTCTAGAAAGAGCTACAACCTCATCCCCGCTCGCGCTCTCGACTGCATTTGGGATTTCATCATCAACATTTTCCAGTACAACCGGCAGCGATCTGTTGCACGTGAGAATCCACAATGTTTAAGAAATTTGTCAAACTTGTCTGGCTCCGACTCATCATCTGCCCCAGTAGCATTTTCCTGCAAGTCTTCGGAGGGAAAGAGGGAGAGAAGAAGAACTTCAGGGGCTGATGGACAGACTGTCTCAAGCTCGCAACAAAGACCGACTGACAATCATCAGAGAGAGGGTGGTGTCCCTCAACACACATGTAACACCAACATCGTCACACTGCACAAGGACAACGGAGATCTCAGCGAGTGCACCAACTACAGGGACATCTCACTTCTGAGTGTTACAGGAAAGGCCTTTGCCAGAGTGATCCTACAAAGACTGCACAGACTCACTGACCTGAGGCACAATGCGGTTTCCTTGGAGATAGATCCACAATGGACAGGAAAAGTTACAAAGACTCCCGAATTAATGGGAAGGAAAGTTCGAGAAGGGATAAGAGAGTAAGGTCAGGGCCAATAGTGACCAGTGTGAGAGGCAAGGTGAATACCGAAGTTAAAGTGTTCTATATTAATGCGCGAAATATAAGAAATAAAGTGGACGAGCTTGAGGCTCAGTTAGCAATTGGCAAGTATGATGTTGTGGGAACTACAGAGACATGGCTGCAAGAGGACCAGGGCTGGGAACTGAATATTCAAGGGTATACGTCCTATCAAAAAGTCAGGCAGGGGGATTGGGGTAGCTCTGTTGGCGAGGAATGACATTCAGTCCCTTGCGAGGGGTGACATTGAATCAGGAGATGTAGAGTCAGTATGGATAGAACTGAGGAAATGTCAGGGTTAAAATCCCTAATAGGACATCTACAGGCCCCCAAATAGTAGCCTAGATATAGGGTGCAAGTTAAATCAAGAGTTAACTTTGGCATGTCGTAAAGGTAATACTACGGTTGTTATGGGAGATTTCAACCTGCAGGTAGACAGGGAAAATCAGGTTGGTACTGGACCCCAGGAAATGGAGTTTGTGGAGTGCCTCCGTGAAGGATTCTTAGAGCAGCTTGTACTGGAGCCTACCAGGGAGAAGGCAATTCTGGATTTAGTGTTGTGCAATGAACCGGATTTGATAAGGGAACTCAAGGATAGAAGCCATTAGGAGGTAGTGACCATAATATGATGAGTTTTAATCTACAATTTGAGAGGGAGAAGGGTAAATTGGAGATGTCAGTATTACAGTTGAACAAAGGGGACTATGGAGCCATGAGGGAGGAGCTGGCCAAAGTTGACTGGAAAGATACCATAGCAGGGATGACAGTGGAACAACAATGGCAGGTATTTCTGGGAATAATACAGAAAGTGCAGGAGCAGTTCATTCCAAATAGGGAGAAAGATTCCAAAGGGAGTAAGGGGTGACTGGCTGACAAGGGACGTCAGGGACAGTATAAAAATAAAAGAGAAGATGTACAACGTAGCAAAGATGAGCGGGAAGCCAGAGGATTGGGTGACGTTTAAAGAGCAACAGAAGATAACTAAAAAGGCAATACGGGGAGAAAAGATGAGGTATGAAGATAAGATAGCCAATAATATAAAGGAGGATAGTAAAAGCTTCTTTAGGTATGTGAAGAGGAAAAAAATAGTTAAGACCAAAGTTGGAACCTTGAAGACAGATAAGGGTAAATTTATTATGGGGAGCAAGGAAATGGCAGATGCGTTGAACAGGTACTTTGGATCCGTCTTCACTAAGGAGGACACAAATAATTTTCCTGATGAACTAATGGCCAGAGGATCTGGGGTGGCTGAGGAATTGAAGGAAATCCACATTAGGCAGGAAATGGTGTTGGGTAAACTGATGGGACTGAAGGCTGATAAATCCCCAGGGCCTGATGGTCTGCATCCCAGGGTACTTAAGGGAGTGGCTCTAGAAATTGTGGACGCATTGGTGATAATTTTCCAATGTTCTATAGATTTGGGATCAGTTCCTGTGGATTGGAGGGTAGCTAATGTTATCCCACTTTTTAAGAAAGACGGGAGAGAGAAAAAGGAATTATAGACCAGTTAGCCTGACATCGGTGGTGGGGAAGTTGCTGGAGTCAATTATAAAAGATGAAATAGCAGCACATTTTGATAGCAGGACAGGGCCTGTCCCACTTTGCAATTTTTTTGGCGACTGCGAGCACACACCCGTAAAACCGTCAAGTTGTACGACATACACGCTGACATATTTTCACACAGAGTGGTGAATCTGTGGAATTCTGCCACAGAAAGTAGTTGAGGCCAGTTCATTGGATATATTTAAGAGGGAGTTAGATGTGGCCCTTGTGGCTGAAGGGATCAGGGGGTATGGAGAGAAGGCAGGTACAGGATACTGAGTTGGATGATCAGCCATGATCATATGAATGGCGGTGCAGGCTTGAAGGGCCGAATGGCCTACTCCTTCACCTATTTTCGATGTTTCTATGATTATTCCAGCATGAGGAAAACATTTTTCACACAGAGAGTGGTGAATCTCTGGAATTCTCTGCCACAGAAGGTAGTTGAGGCCAGTTCATTGGCTATATTTAAGAGGGAGTTAGATGTGGCCCTTGTGGCTAAAGGGGTCAGGGGGTATGGAGAGAAGGCAAGTACAGGATGAGTTGGATGATCATATTGAATGGCGGTGCAGGCTCGAAGGGCCGAATGGCCTACTCCTGCACCTAATTTCTATGTATGCTGTCCTGCGAGTGACGCCCGGTTAGGGTTAGGGACCACAGATGGGCTGTAAAATATTCTTCCTTCAATACATGGATTTTAAACATTAATATATTAAAATTAATACAATAAAATCAATTGTGCAAATGAAAAGATGTCTGATCATTCAGTTTTATTTACAGACGTATTGGTCCGTTTCCAGATTGTAGCGACAGATTATTATATCGTTCAAGAGATCATTCTGTTATCTCTCTAGCCTCTCTGGGGAAAACATGGCTTTAGGAGAAATTATCCCATACACTCTAGGGACAATTTATACAAACCCTAACACTGGCCATAACCCTAACCCTAACTCTAGCACTAACGGTGGCCATAAACCTAACCCTAACACTAGCAATAACTCTAGCTCTAACCCTAACCGTAACATTAACCCTAACTCTAACCCTAACACTAACTGTAGGTTGATAGGCTTGTTATAAGTATAAATTGTCCCTAGTGTGTGTGGGATAGTCTTCGGGTATTCACTGGTCGTAGGCTGGGTCCACAAATGGGGGCCGTGTGGGAAAGTGGGGGGGGGGGGGGGGAGGGTGGAGAATGGGAGAAGGGAGGGAGAGGGGGAGAAGGTGATGTGAGGGAAGGGAGGAAGAGGGGGGAAGGGAAGAAGGGGTAAAGGTAAGGGGGGTAGTGGAGAAGGAGGGATGGGGCGGGAGGGGGGTGGAGGGGAGAGGGGAGTTCAGTCTACACTCACTGAATCCATCCCTGTGAAAAGTTAGAGATGGTGATTGGATATGAAGTGGCCAAATACATCTGTAAATAGAAGTGAACGACTCAGACATCTTTTCATTTGCACAATTGATTTTATTGTATTAATTTTAATATATTAATGTTTAAAATCCATGCATTGAAGGAAGAATATTTTACAGCCCATCTGGTCCCTACCCTAGCCCTAACTGGTCATCACCTGCAGGACAACATACGTCAGCGTGTGACAGGGCGCACGACATGATGAGACACCTAGATGTCGCCCCTGGATTTTGAACATTCCAAAATCCAGGGGCGACAGGGAGACACCGCACATCACTATACGCGTCACACCATGTCGCGACCCGACCACGACGTGACAAACTCTTCAGGCTGTCGCCCAAAATGTCGCCCATGTAGGATGTAACTAGGAAAATGGACAAGGGAGAGCCAGTGGATGTAGTGTACCTGGACTTTCAGAAAGTATTCGATAAGGTCCCGCATAAGAGATTAGTGGGCAAAATTAGGGCACATGTTATTGGGGATAGAGTGCTGACATGGATAGAAAATTGGTTGGCAGACAGGAAACAAAGAGTAGGGATTAACGGATCCCTTTCAGAATGGCCAGCAGTGACTAGTGGGGTAGCGCAGGGCTTGGTGCTGGACCGCAGCTATTTACAATATATATTAATGATTTAGTTGAAGGGATTACAAGTAACATTAGCAAATTTGCAAATGACACAAAGCTGGGTGGCAGAGTGAACTGTGAGGAGGATTCTATGAGGATGCAGTGTGACTTGGACAGGTTGGGTGAGTGGGCAGATGCAGTTTAATGTGGATAAATGTGAGGTTATCCACTTTGGCAAAAAAAACAGGAAGGCAGATTATTATCTAAATTGTGTCAAGTTGGGAAAAGGGGAAGCACAACGGGATCTGGGGGTCGTTGTTCATCAGTCAATTAAAGTAAGCATGCAGGTACAGCAGGCAGTGAAGAAAGCGAATGGCATGTTGACCTTCATAACAAGAGGAGTTGAGTATAGGAGCAAAGAGGTCCTACTGCAGTTGTACAGGACCCTAGTGAGACCACACCTGGAGTATTGTGTGCAGTTTTGGTCTACAAAGTTGAGGAAGGACATTCTTGCTATTGAGGGAGTGCAGCGTAGGTTTAGAAGGTTAATTCCCGAGATGGTGGGACTGTCATATGCTGAGAGAATGGAACGGCTTGGCTTGTATACTCTAGAATTTAGAAAGATGAGAGGGGATCTTATTGAAACATAAGATTATTAAGGGTTTGGACACGCTAGAGGCAGGAAACATGTTCCCGGTGTTGGGGAGTCCAGAACCAGGGGTCACAGTTTAAGAATAAGGGGTAAGCCATTTAGAACAGAGATAGGGAAACACTTTTTCACACAGAGAGTTGTGAGTCTGGAATTCTCTGCCTCAGGGCGGTGGAGGCCGGTTCTCTGGATACTTTCAAGAGAGAGCGAGATAGGGCTCTTAAAGATAGTGGAGTCAGGGGATATGGGGAGAAGGCAGGAACGGGGTACTGATTGTGGATGATCAGCCATGATCACATTGAATGGCTGTGCTGGCTCGAAGGGCCGAATGGCCTACTCCTGCACCTATTGTCTATTGAAGCAAGGTTGTGTCCCAGCTCCCATGCTGTTTGGCATCTTCCTATCTGCCCTTTGTCTTCACGACTGACACAGAAGGAGCGAATCTTCACACTGGTAGCGACAGGAACCTCTTCATTCTAGCCACGCTGAAAGCCAAGACCAAGGTAAGAACTGTGCTTATAAATGTTCAATGGTTGTTTGTTAGTCATATTTACTGAGCTAAAGTGAAATTCATTTCTGTATACACTTTAATACATGTATCACCGTACATAATCACTGACAAATCTTAAATAAGCATCTCGGATACGGTACAAGTGTATAACAGTAGTAGATTGAGGTAGTGGACAGAGAGGCCAGGTTTGGTGACATTTTTCATGTCTCAGTTTGTATGTAGTGTTGGCGGGGTCTTTGTGGGGAGAAGGGGGGTGTGTAGAGGAGGGGGTGTGGGGGAGGGAGGATGTGGGGGGGGGGGGTGTTTTTGCGGGGATGTGTGGGGGAGGAGGGTGTGTGTGTGGGGGGGCAGTGAGCGTTGTGGAGCCAGAGAGGAGGGGTGTGATGGTGGGGGAGGGGGGGATTGTGGGTGGGGGTGAGGGCTGTGTGGGTGGGGGGATGTGTGTAACGGAGGGAGGATGGGGGGGGAGGTGTGGGAGAGGGGTATGTGTAGGCGGAGGAGGTGTGTGGGGGAGGAGGGTGTGTTCGCGGGGTGTGTGTGGGGGGGGGGGGGGGGCAGTGAGCCAGAGAGTGGGGTGTGTGTGGGTGGGAGGAGGGAGGATGTGGGAGAGGGGTGTGGGTGGGCGTGGGAGGGGGAGGGAGGATGTGGGAGGGGGAGAGTGGGGAAGGAGGGTGTGTGTTCTTGGGGTGCGTATGGGGGGGGCAGTGAACGTTGTGGAGTCAGAGGGGGGTATGTGGGTGGGGGGAGGGGTTGTGTGGGAGGGATGTATGTGGGAAGAGGTGAGGGGTGTGTTGGCCGGGGGGGGATAAGGGGTGGGAGAGAGGGAGAGGGAGGATGTGGGAGGGGGAGAGTGGGGAAGGAGGGTGTGTTTGTGGGGGAGGGGTGTGTGTGGGAGAGGGGGTGTGTGGGGGAGGGGTGGGTGGGTGGAGGAGAGGGTGTGTGGGGAATGAGGGGGGGTGTATTTCATGCTGTAGATTAACAAGCCTATAATTGCAACAACACAAAAATGCATTAATTTATATTTCAGTAAATCTATACTCACGATACTACTGTAAACATGTCTGTAATGCAACCAAAGACTCAGTCCATATTTCTTCACAGTTCATAGATGTGGTTTGTGTTGGGCAGTGTTCAAGAGCCTGATGGTTGCTGGGAAGAAGCTGTTCCTGAACCTGGAGGTCACTTTTTTTGTGGTTCATGTTGCGCAGTGTTCGAGAGGCCTGTAATTGCTGGGAAGAAGCTGCTCTTAAACATGGAGGTCAGTTTCCCTGCTTCTGTTGGCTTTTCACAATGGTAGGGTGGCGTGGGTCTGATCAGCTGCTGCACCAAACACCAATTGTCTGTTATGGAACTTGAAACTCAAGTCTGTAGTTCTTTATTGTTCATAGTTGTGGTTAGTGTTGGGCAATATGTTGGTTGCTGGGAAGAAGTTGTTCCTGAAGCAGGAGGTTATGTTTTTTAAGCTACAGTACATTGTTGCTGTGGGTAGGACGGAAATATTGAGAGTGTGGTCAGGGTGGTGTCGGTGTTTGACATTAGGACCTTTTGGATGCAGCATCTCCTGTCGATCACCCTTGATGGTAGGGAGATCATTACCTGTGATGGACTGTATTCTTCTTCATTCCTGGGAGTTTGAGTTGCTGAACCAGGCTGCAGTGCAACCAGTCAGTGTGCTCTGTCCCATACAACTGCTTACAACTGTACAAGTTCAATAGAGTATTCATCAACATGCTGATCTCCTCAATCTTCTGAACAAGTAGAGGTGATTATGAGTCTTGTATGTGATTGCATTGATGTGCTGGACCCAGGACAGATCTTCAGAGACATGGACAAGCAGGAACTTGCAACATAACTTTCTCCACCAGTCAAGTTTGTGGATCATCGGCTTTCCCCACCTGAGATCATCGACCTCGACAACAAGTTTACTGTGATTGACCAGAGGACAAGATCTGACGAGACGGCCATGGACCAGGGCTGGCACGCAGAAGCTTCATCTGACCCTGCTGTGTTGCTGAGGAAGATCAGGTGTCACTGGGAATGTGGAGCTGATCCTCTGTAAACTGCCCTCAGTGGAAGACGTGTTTTTAGAGCTCGGCTGTCAGCGAAGGTTGTGCAGAAAACTGCTGGAGGAACTCAGCGGGTCAGGCAGCACCTGTGGAGGGAATGGACAGATGATGTTTGGATCAAGACCCTTCAAGACTCCATTCTTATCTCCATTTAGCAGTTCAGTTCCTGATGACAGGAAATGGCCAAGATTGATGATCACCGTGGACTGGAGTGACAGATGATTGAAGATTCTGAAGTCCCAATCTTGCTTTGGTCTGGAGGTCGGTCGAGAATGCGATGCCGAGAGAACATGGCATCTGTGGAGGGAATGGACAGGTGACGTTTTGTATCGGGACCCTTCAAGACTTCATTCTTCATGTGTCCACTAACCTGGCCGGGCTGGATGAGGACACTGACTAGAGTGCCGTTCCTTGCAAGTCACTGGAGGGAAAGGTCCTCGCAAACAGCTGGAGACCACAGCAGTCGGCAGAAAATTCAAGACTGCCCCCTTCACCTTTTTAAGGAGATCACAAGAAATCCTAAGTTGTTCCTCAAACTGCTCATTCCACACCAGGTGTGCAGAATTGTTGAATGGCCATTTGAAGATGGACAACCTCTGCATGAACTGGATAAAACCATCAATCGCCTGGCAGCCAGGAAGGCTCCTGGACAGGATGGCATATCTGCTGACCTCCTTAAGTATAGAAACCGTCAACTCTTGCCGTACCTGCACACCCTTCCCCTGCTCTGCTGGAGAGAGGGTGGTGTCCCTCAACAGATGCGTAACACCAACATCGTCACATTCTACAAGAACAAGCGAGTGTACCAACTATAGGGACATCTCATTTCTGAGTGTTACAGGAAAGGCCTTTCCCAGAGTGATCCTGCAAAGACTGCACAGACTCGCTGACCTGAGGCACAATGCGGTTTCCATGGAGGTAGATCCACAATGGACGTGATCTTCTCATGCGTCAAATACAAGGAAAATGTCGAGCAACAAACCCCATTGTATGTCGCCTTTGTGGATGTTACGAAAGCTTAGAGGTGGTCATAAGTTTTGTGTGTGATTGCATTGATATCCTGGACCTAGGACAGATCTTCAGAGATATGGACAACCAGGAAGTTGCAACATAACTTTCTCCACCACTGTCCAATGAATGAAGACAAGTTTGTGGATCATCGGCTTTCCCCTCCTGAGGTCATCGACCTCTGCCATGTTTCCTGTTATTGACCTGAGGACAATATCTGGCGAGACGGCCATGTACCAGGGCTGGCACGCAGAAGCTTCATCACACCTGATCATGCTGTGTTGCTGAGGAAGATCTGGAGTCACTGGAAATGTGGAGCTGATCCTCTAAACTGCCCACTGGAAGACCATGATGGAGATGTGTTTTTAGAGCTCGGCTGTCAGCGAAGTTGGAGCAGAAAACTGATGGAGGAACTCAGCGGGTCAGGCAGCATCTGTGGAGGGAATGGACACACTATGTTTGGATCAGGAACCTTCAAGACTCCATTCTTATCTCCGTTCTTATCTGGGTTATGATGACAGGAAATGGCCAAGATTTATGATCACCGTGGACTGGAATGACAGATGATTGAAGATTCCAAAGACCCGATTTTGCTCCAAGTTCTCTGCGACCTTCCACACCTGGAGCTGGAGAAGCTGTTGAGGAACAACTTGGTGAGATTTCTTTTGGCCCTGGATCTCCTCCAGATTGTTTGAAGGGACAAACATGACAGATGTGTGAGTGCTGGCAGTTATCCGGCGGATGCCGGAGGTCGGTCGAGGACGCGCCGCCGAGAGAACACGGCATCTGCGGAGGGAATGGACAGATGACGTTTGGATCGGGATCCTTCAAGACTCCATTCTTGTCTCCATTTACTAGTTCGATTTCTGACGACTGGAAATGGCCAAGTTTGATGATCACCGTGGACTTGAATGACAGATCCCGAAGGCTGAATCTTGCTCCACCTTCTCTGTCCACACACGGAGCTGGTCAAGAACAGACTCGGCCAGAGGTGGCTGCGAACAAGGACGAGCCCAGTGTCTGCCGAGAACAAGGGTCAAGGACGGGCCCATGGTGGGTGCCGGAGGTCGGTCAAGGACGCGCGTCCTAGAGAACAAAGAGGAATGGACAGACTATGTGTGGATCACATTGGTCAATCATCACCCCAACAGAAGAAAGACTTCAGGGGCTGATGGACAGACTGTCTCAAGCTCGCAACAAAGACCAACTGACAATCATCAGAGAGAGGGTGGTGTCCCTCAACACACGCGTAACACCAACATTGTCACACTGCTCAAGGACAAGGAGATCACAGCTATGGCACCAACTACAGGGACATCGCACTTCTGAGTGTTACAGGAAAGGCCTTTGCCAGAGTGATCCTACAAAGACTGCACAGACTCGCTGACCTGAGGCACAATGTGGTTTCCATGGAGATAGATCCACCATGGACATGATCTCCCTGTGTCAAATCCAAGAAAAATGTCGAGAGCAGCAAACGCCATTGTTCATTGCCTTTGTGGATCTTACAAAAGTTTTTGATTCTGTCAGCAGACACGACCTCTACCAGCTACTGGAGAAGATTAGATGTCCACCACGTCTTCTAAACCTCACTTTGTCCTTCCATGAGAACATGCATCTATAGTGGAATTTGACGAAGCTACATCAGACAGTTTTCCCCATGAGAAGTGGAGTGAAGCAAGGCTGTGTCCCAACTCCCATGTTATTCAGCATCTTCCTATCTGCCCTTCTGCCTTCCCAACAGACACGGAAGACGTGTATCTTCAAACCAGAAGTGATCGGATGCTCTTCAATCTGGCAATGTTGAAAGCTAAGACGAAGGTGAGAACTGTGCTTATAAGGGAACTCCAGCCAGCTGATGATGCTGCACTCAGTTCTCCAAAAGAAGAAGGACGTCAGGGGCTGATGGACAGACTTTCTCATGCTTGCACCAAAGACCGACTGGCAATCAGCGTTAAGATGACTATTGTCATGGGTCAGGTTACTCCACTCCCCTCTGAAATGACCATAAACACCACTTTGCTGTAAAATGTCTTAATTTCACCAAACTAGAATTTTCGGTGACTGCCGGCCACTCTCTGGATGAGGAAACCAATTCACGTACAGTAAAACACCTTCCTCTACAGCACCCACCTTCGGGACGCTAAGTAAGTGGACATGGAAGACCAGGAAACTCAAAATGAAGACCAAGGTAACTGTCTACAACGCGTGTGTGTTGAACACGTTACTGTCCAGCAGTGAAGCTTCGGCGACTTACCTACATCAAGAACGGTAAATGAATGGGAGAGGACCAAGAGAGGACCCGGCGGTGGGCTGCCTAGGACGGGCCCGCGGTGGGTGCCGGAGGTCGGTCGAGGAGTGATGTGGAGAACAAAATGGGACCCGCGTCGGAACCAGGACAGACCTTCAGAGATATGAACACCCAGCAACTTGAAGCAGGATCTTGAAACATAACTTACTCCACCATTGTCCCATCAATGAAGAAAAGTTTGTGGATCTGCGGCTTTCTCCTGAGGTCAACAAATAGCTCTGTGGTCCTGCGGACATTGAGAACAAAGCGTCTGCACTAGCAGCATTCCCTCAGATTATCAATCTCTCTCCTGTACTCTGACTCGTCATTAACCATCGTCCAACAACGGTGGTATCGTCGGTGAAATTTAAGGACGGGATTGGAATGGTCTGGCTGTGCAGTCCTGGTCTTAGAGCAGGGGACTGAGCACACAGCCTTGAGCTGGTCCTATGTTGGTTATAGAGGAGGAGGTATAGCCCGTTTGTGCTGATAGTAGTCTGCTGATGAGGAAATTGAAGATCCAGTTGTATTGGATTGAGCAGAGGAGATGTGTGAGGCAAGTTTTGTTTTAACAGAGAGGGTGGTGAGTGCCTAGAATCCGTTGCATGAAAGAACATGGAAGTCATTGGATATTTTTATGGCAGAGATGGACAAATTCTTGATGAGAATGGATGTCTAGGGTTATGGGGAAAGGCAGGAAGGCAACAAAATTCAGCCAGTCCTCCTCCTTTGTTTACCTGTGGTCGGGGTCATAAACCCTCTGTAGTCACTGCTACGGACGGTCGGATGTACAGGCCCTCTCGTCGGGATGATTGAAACTCCGACGTCGGGAGGGTCAAACACACTCGCGACACACTCCCGTTGGCTTGGAGGTCCCGAACTCGGCACTTTTCTACCGGAGACCGTGGCTTCAGGATGTTATAGGCTGCAAGCCGGCGGTCAGAACTCTGTCCTCTCCCTGACCAACATGCCCAGCATCCCTGCGACACTCAAGCAGAAGTGTCTCCGCTGGCTTGGACATGTCCACATGTTGGAAAATGGACGCATCCCCAGAGATGTGCTGTACGGGGAGGTCACCAATGCACGGTGGTGGAGGCCAATACCTGAGTGTCATATGGGTACGGAGGGACATGGAACTTGTGCAGGCAAGTAAGAGTTGGTTTTGAGATTATGTTTGGCATATTATTTAATTATTTCTTAGCATCTTAACGGCCCTGTAAATTTAACGATACTCTGATAAAATGTTCAGTATTATTAAATAAATGCCTACTGTAGAACATTGTCCACAGTGTAATTAAAGACGCGGTTCATAATATCTCGTAGTTGTGGTGAGTGTCTAGAATATGCAATGGGGTGGGGTGGGGTGGTAGTTGAGGCAGGCACGAGAGTGGCATTTCAGCAACTTTTGTTTCGTACGGGTTTCTTGTCTCCATTTACCAGGTCGGTTTCTCATGACAGGAAATGGCCAAGATTGATGATCACCATGGACTTGAATGACAGAAAATTGAAGCCGCTCAAGACCGGACTCGGCCCGCAGTGGCCATGAACATGGACGAACCCGGCACTCGAAGTGACCGCTGAGACAAGTGTCAAGTACGGGCCCTCGGTAGGTGCCGGAGGTCAGACTGCTCATGGAATGGCACGCCGCCGAGAAGGAAGAGGAACCATCGGGACCATATTGGTCACTCATCACCCCAACAGAAGAAGGACTTCAGGGGCTGATGGACAGACTGTCTCATGCTTGGAATGATTACCGACTGGCAATCAGTATTAAGACGAATGTTGTCATGGGTCAAGGCACTCCACTCCCCTCTGAAATCATTCTAAACACCAGTCAGCTGGAAATTGTCATCCAATTCACCTACCTAGGATCAACAGTGACTGATAGCCACTCTCTGGACGAGGAAATCAATTCACCTACAGTAAACCACCTTCTGGGGGATATCCAAGCAGACATAATAATAATAATACATTTTATTTGTGGGCGCCTTTCAAAAGTCTCAAGGACACCTTACAGAAATTAACAAGAGTAAAAAAACATATAATCTGAGTAAAATAAATAATAAAGACATCACCAATACACAAATTAAAGACAGAATTCGATCCAAAGACAAAAAATCAAAAACACAATGTGAAGATGTGAGAGCAGCGGCAGCTAAACCGCGCCAGCGTACACTCTCCCTTCCGACAGCCATCTTGGACACAAACTAAAATATTCACTTACACACAAAAAATCATCCCCCCACAATGGTTACCACTGTGGGGGAAGGCACAATGTCCAGTCCCCATCCCCAGTTCTCCCAAAGTCAGGCCTATTGAGGCCTCTGCTATTGCCTCTACGGAGGCCCGATGTTCCTGGCCGTTCTGGCCGGGTGCTGTTGCCCCGGCGTCGGGAGAGTCCTCTCAGCGGCTGGGCCACCTGGAACGGCCGCTTCCGAAGCCGACAACACCGCGCCGGTTTGGAGCTCCCAGGCTCCCGATGTTGAGGTCGGCGCCGCCCGCTCCGCAGACCCTCAGCCCGGAGGTGTTGAACTCGGCGGTCACAGCTCACCGGAGCTCCAGCGCGTCGATCCAGCGCGGCGACCCAGGCAAGGCATCGCCCACTCCGCGATAGCGCTCCAGCGCTGTGCCGCCACCGAAGCCGAGGTGCTGGGCGGACCCCGCCAGGAAACGGCGCTCCACGCCCGCTGGTAGGCCACGAGGACGGGTCGACGGGGCAGCCCGGAGAAAAAGCTGCCTCACCGACCAGGTAGGGACCTAGAAATAATGTTACCCCCTTCCCCCCACATTTAAAAAGTCTATCTCTCCCACAAACAAACACAGGACTCACTAAAACTACAGGAGTAATAATGTCTTATTGGCAGCATTCCCTCAGATTATCAATCTCTCTCCTGTACTCTGACTCGTCATTATCCATTATTTGTCCAACATCGGTGGAATCGTCGGTGAAATTTAAAGACGGCATTGGAATGGTCTGGCTGTGCAGTCCTGGTCATAGAGCAGGGGACTGAGCACACAGCCTTGAGCTGGTCCTGTGTTGGTTATAGTGGAGGGGGTGTTGCCAGTTTGTGCTGAGCTGGAGGCCTTGCTCGAGCTTAACTTTGAGCCCCACCGCAGGGCCGTGGACTTACCATCGGAGCCTGAGATCCCTTTCCTGTGATCGACACTGCAACAGCGGCCTGCGAATTTCAACATCAAGGAGCTCGTAATCTCGGGTAGATACTGATATCGGGAAGGTCCAAAGTCGCAGGAGGTTCGACCAGCCCCAACCCGTGATCTGATCATCTGGCGCGGGGGGGCTGAGATCGCCCCGACGCGGAGGGCCCGACCTCCGACTACGGGAGCCAAGATCGCCCCGTCAACGGAAGTCTCGAGGCCCCCTACCACGGGAGAACAAAGAAGGGAAGAGATTTAACTTTTTCCAGGGGGATCATCAGCCTCTGATTGACCTGGGATTGACCAAAGGACAAGATCTGAAGAGATGGCCATGTACCAAGGGAAACATGTAGAAGCTTCATCGCTCCAAGTCAAGTCAAGTTTATTTGTCACATACACATACGAGATGTGCAGTGAAATGAAAAGTGGCAATGCCTGTGGAATGTGCACTCCTGACTCTCCTGTGTTCCTGAGGATGTGCTGCTACTCGGAATAGACTGAGCTGCTTCTCCGCCTAACTGCCTTCCCGTGCCTGGTATGGCACATCGCTCGAGACTTCAAGTAAGACCTTTACTTGGGAATCCTTCCTCTGCAATTCCCCACGAGATAGACCTTACAAACAGTTGTAGAACACTCACTGGCAGCATATTCATGGTTCTCGATCTCTCACTGTCTGAAGCAGCTCCTGTGCCACCAACAATGTAGACAGCTGTCGGTCTTCAAACTGCTCTGACTGCCACTTGTCTTAAGTTCATTAGCCTTCGGACCAAAATTAGGCCATTCAGCCCATCGAGTCTACTCCACCATTCAACCATGGCTGATCTATTTTTCCCTCTCAACCCCATTCTCCTGTCTTCGTCCCATAACCTTTGACCCCCTTACTAATCAAGAACCTGTCGATCTCCGCTTTAAAATTCCCAATTACTTGGCCTCCGCTGCCTTCAGTGGCAAATAATTCCAGATTCACTGCCCTCTCCTTAAAGAAATTCATAAGTTACAGGAGCAGAATAAGGCCATTCAGCCCATCAAGTCTACTCTGCCATTCAATCAGGGCTGATCTATCTTTCCGTCTCAACCTCATTCTCCTGCCTTCGCCCCATAACCCGATACCCGTACTAATAAAAAATCTGTCAATCTCTGCCTCGAAAATATCAATTGACTTGGCCTCCATCTCCGTCTGTGGCAATGAATTCCATAGCTTCACCACCCTCTGACTAAATAAATTCCTTCTCATCTTTCTAAAGGTACATCTATTTAGTCTGAGGCTATGGCTTCTGGTCCAAGACTCCGACTGCTGGAAACATCCTTTCCACATCCTCTCTTACTATTCGGTAAGTTTAAATGCGTTACCCCCTCATCCTTCTAAACTCCAGCAAGTATAGGCCCAGTGCCACCAAACGCCATCATATCTGAACCCATTCATTCCTGAGATCATTCTCGTAAATGTTCTCTGGACCAACACATCCTTCCTGAGATTTGGTGCCCAAAACTGCTCACAATATTCCAAATGTGGTCTGACCAGTGCCCTAGGAACTCCTCAGCATTGCATCCCTGTATTTGTATTCTAGCCCTCAAAATAACTACCGGCTTTGCATTCACCTTCCTTACCACCAATTCAACTTGCAAATTAACTTTTTAGGAATCATGCAGCAGCACTCCAGAGTCCCTTTGCACCTCCAAATCCTGAATTCTTTCCCCATTTAGAAAATAGTCTACGCCTTTATTCCTACTTCCAAAATGCACGACTCCACATTTTGCTTTGCTGTATGCCAACTGCCACTTCCCAGCCCACTCTCTCAACTTTTAGTTACCTTCTGGGTTTTTTTTTAAGCTTCCCAGTTCTCCAGCTACCCCACTAACCTTTGCAATGTTATATGCCTTCTCTTTAATTTTATTCCTCCTTGTCTCAGTTCTAAAGATACATCCTTTAATTCTGAAGCTGTGCCCTCTTGTCTTAGACTCTCCCACTAGTGGACACATCCTCTCACATCCACCCTTTCCAGCCTTTAACTATTCAATGAGTCCCTCCCTCATCCTTCTAAACTCCAGCGAGTACAGGTCCAGAGCCGTCAAACATTTATCGTATGTTAATCCAATCATTCTCATAAACCTCCTCTGCACCCTCTCTAATACCAGCATATCTCGCTTCAGATATGGGTACGAAAACTGCTCACAATATTCCACATGTGGTCTGACCAGTGCCTTACAAAAAGCCTCAGCATTACATCTCTTTTTATATATTTTAGAGTTACTCCAGCTTTTTGAGTTTATATTCCAGTTGTCTTGAAATGAATGCTAACATTTTGTTTGCCTTGTTATTTGTATGTGCAGGATTGCTCATTAATTGGAGAAACAATGGGCCTTTGGGATCTTCAGCGTTGCTCTGCCCTTCAAGTCAATGATCTACCTCCAACATTTTGCTGCTCAGTGCCAGAGGCAAAAATCGAGCAGAAACCCATTGAAGCCTCATCACTACGGAATGCAATCTGTTCCAAAGAGAGAGATCAGATGTCACCAGAAACCCACTGTAACCACTCTGGACACTGCTCTTCCAGGGTTCAGGACGTTACTCAGTACGTACCCTTCCAAAGGTTGTCTATGAAGACAGCAAGACTTAACCTGTTGAGGTCATGAGGACCAGTGGGTGTACTGTCCAACCAAGGAGTTGTTCTGAAGTCTTGACCTCCCTTTCTTTTGCAGCAGGTGATTCAAATCCCCCCCATCCTTTCAAAGGTCATTGTAAAAGCCACTAATAAAGAGCCGTGATCTTGTATATCGGTCTCTTTTTATTTTGTGTCTCTGGAATTCTTGACTCTCAATACATCTCAGCTAAGAAATATGGTTATGGTGTAACTGGGGCGCAGGCACTGAATCCTGCTGAGGTGAAACAAGAATTTGGTTTTCTTTTCGAGGGGGGGAGAGATGGAGCATGAATTACAGGAAACCCTTGCTATAGCGAACCACACTGGGCAGGCGGGAGGGGGGGGGGGGGGGGGGAGATGGAGCATAAATTACAGTAAACCCTTGCTATGGTGAACCACACTTGGCGGGGGGGGGGGGTTGTTGGGGGCGGTTGAGAGGGAGGTGGTGTCGGTTATTGCCAATGTTCTGCTACAACCAAATAAGGGGCTTAATATGTACAGTACTTAGGAAAAACAGCAAATAAACATACAATAAATAAACAGTAAAGGGCACAAAATATGCCATGCCTTGTGGTGGCACAGTGGTACTGCAGTAGAGGAATGTTTAGGATTGAAATTCTTGATTCTCTGCATTTCTTTGCAAAACGAGCTGTGATTTGGTGAGAAATATGGCTCATCCTCTTCAGTCCCATTGCGCCCTCAACCCCCTCCCTTCATCCCCCCCACTACCGTGTCCACTGAGTACACATCACACCCTGCCTCTGTCCAAAAAAAAGTTATTTTATGAACTGCGGAAAAGAGCTATGACCTTGGTTTTACAAAGAAATATCGTTAATCAACAATTTCACCCTTTCCAGCCCAGTGTGTGGCAGGATTGAACCTGAGGGTAGACACTTGGTGCAGGACGTTTCGAAGTGGCTGCATGAGAGCCTCGAGGGGGAGCAGCCAGAAGTCATCGTGCATGTTTGCGCAAATGACATGGGTAGGAAAAGGACGGAGGTTCTGCAATATGGCTACAGGGAGTTAGGTAAATATCTTAAACACAGGACTCCAGGGTAGTGATTTTAGGATTACTTCCAGTGCTAAGTTCTAGTGAGGGTAGGAACAGGATGTTGTAACCGATATCCCTTGTATAGAGGTCTGTTAAACCAGCTCAATGTTCCAGGGTAAATGCTAAAGTCATCATTGGTTTCCACCATAATCAATTTCAATATCACTAAAGGAAATGAAAAAAAGGAATTAATGTAGGTTGAATGTTAGAACAAAATGAATATTTTTGAAACTCTTCTCGGTTGGTAAAATAATTGATTAAAGGATCTTTGCCTCAAGGCAGTTCTAGTTTTCAGATTGCAAACTCCAATTCATTGATACCTGGAGCAGCTGCCTCCATCAACCGTGCATGGTACGGATGTGCATCCATCAATGCTCAATGTTGGATTCTGGGGAGCATCAGCAATCAGATATATACATTATTAAATATACATTATCATGGGTCTGCAGTCACATTTATCTAAATAGAAGTCATTCCGTGGAACAGAAATATTTTCCACAAATTTATTTGACAATTCAAGAAAGCCTCCTGAATTTATCGTGGCAAAACACAAATGTGCTGGAGGACCTCAGCAGGTCAGGCAGCATTGATGGTGGGAATGTGAGAGCCAGTAGCCACAACAGGCCAGAAGGCACCATATTTCAGCTACATGGAGTTAACATAGAAACCACTAGGTATATTTGAGAAGAGATAATTGTAGTTTGGTCATTACAATTTCTATTCACTGGTTTCCTTGTTACATGTACAGAGATAGTGTTGGATGGTTTTATGCAAATTTAAATTATAGGTTATATTATAGACTAGTCACTTAAACATTGGCAAATGGAAAACAACTGTAGGAAAAAAATCAATGAGTTCTGAAATGCTTTTTTTTTTAATTAGCAAAGTATTTCATAAATGGGCCAAACACCAGGTTGTTATAATAATACACAAGACACTGGGGCTGCAGTAAAAATAAATCTCTACCAAGAGGTTTGAATAGTGCTTTTGTAAATGAAACATGAATTTCCCAGATTGGCTGTTATTATCATCAGTTACCAGCTTCACTGTTATCAACGTTTCTCTATTCAACAGGTCCTTGTTGATATTTGAACTCGTCTTGAGTGCTTGGAATTTCAAAGAGGTAAATATTCCTCCGTTTTTAATTTGAAGCTACACATCAGCTCAGAAAATGTAATTTTGTTTTCCGGCTGTTGATATTCAACAAAATTATGAGACTTACATAGAAAAGCTCAGGTTAACTTGACCTTCTGAAGAGATATTGATTAACGCATGGTTAATGTTCCTCCATCTGCAGGCTGTGAGCAATTCTCACAAAATGCTTCCATCTTCAAGTACCTAGTCTTCTAGCCAATTAAAACTTTAACATTCATGGTCTGTAAAAGGCGTTGTCCACAACTGGAAGAGTAAAGTAATAAATGTTATATCAGATGCAAATCTTGTGTTCCAGTATCTTGTCTCTGAATTCATGCTGCAATATCGAGGATACAGTGGTATATGGCAGACAAACTGCTACTGTAAATATTTCTCTCATGTCAAAGTCATACTTCAGAGAAACAGGTTTTTGAGCTCAACAAACCCATTCCATCTTGCCCAGTAACACCAATCACATTTTATTCTGCCCACATTCCCATAAACTCCATCTCAAGAAGGATCCCGACCCGAAACGTCACCTGTTCCTTTTCTCCAGAGATGCTGTCTGACCTGCTGAGTTACTTCATCTTTTTGTGTCTTATCTTTCCATAAACTCACCTAGGTTCAACCATTTACTTACACAGTGACCAATAAACCGAAAACATAGAATGTAGGAGGAAACAGGAGCACCTGAAGGAATTATAGCATAAAAGGGTGAACATGCAAACTCCACGCAGACAGAGCCAGGGGTGAGAATCGAACCTGGGCCTCGAGCTGAGAGGCAGCAGCTCTGATGGTGATACCACCGTGCTGTACACTGAGTAATAAGGATTGAATACTTATAGAAACTTGGAAAATAGGTGCAGGAGTAGGCCATTCGGCCCTTCGAGCCTGCACCGCCATTCAATATGATCATGGCTGATCATCCAACTCAGTATCCTGTACCTGCCTTCTCTCCATACCCCCTGATCCCTTTAGCCACTAGGGCCACATCTAACTCCCTCTTAAATATAGCCAATGAACTGGCCTCAACTACCTTCTGTGGCAGAGAATTCCAGAGATTCACCACTCTGTGTGAAAAATGTTTTCCTCATTTCGGTCCTAAAAGATTCCCCCCTTATCCTTAAACTGACCCCTTGTTCTGGATTTCCCCAACATCGGGAACAATCTTCCTGCATCTAGCCTGTCCAACCCCTTAAGAATTTTGTAAGTTTCTATAAGATCCCCCCTCAATCTTCTAAATTCTAACGAGTACAAGCCGAGTCTATCCAGTCTTTCTTCATATGAAAGTCCTGACATCCCAGGAATCAGTCTGGTGAACCTTCTCTGTACTCCCTCTATGGCAAGAATGTCTTTCCTCAGATTAGGAGACCAAAACTGTACGCAATACTCCAGGTGTGGCCTCACCAAGACCCTGTACAACTGCAGTAGAACCTCCCTGTTCCTATACTCAAATCCTTTTGAATCTAATAAAAACGCAGACACCGTTGTCTTGATTTGTGCCCTAGAAGTGTTATTGTATAGTCACCAATAGTAAATGAGGAAGTAGGTAAACACTAGATGACTGATCTAATAAAAGATTTTAGATGGCAAGTATTTTTAGTTAGGGCTGCAGTGTTTTCATCAATTTTCTCTGCCTCCTTCCTGGTACTGTCACAGAACATAATACCATGTCTTTCAATGTAAATTTGCATGGGGACATGCTTTGGAGCTGTGTGGCGGTTGTAGGTCAAGTGAGAAGAATGCTGCTGTCTTGTCAACAGACTTGGTTCTCCCTTCACAGAGGCTGCCTGACCCATTGCCTATTTGCAGCTTATGATTGGCCAGGACGTGGACTTTCAGATCGTTGACGGGTCACCTGTCCATCATTCATATGCTTAATGACATCGTTCCATTCTGCCCCGCTTCAAGCCCCGAGTTTTGATTGGACAACCTGTTGCAGGCCAGCGGGTCGTGATTGGCCACATCTGTGGAGGTCCCGCCTTCTGACTCATTGGTCCTTAATCATGTCCCGCCTCCAACCCTTGCCATTGGTCTAAAACATCCAAACAACAAAGCTAATTGGTCACTATCTGCATTAATCTACTTCTTGTGCCTGGTGGTGGCAAGATTGGTGGAAACAGGGCTAGGACGTGAACGCTCTTTCCTTGACCTTCTAAGGAACTAAATCTGCATCATCTCCACATTAGATTGGGACGTCCTGTGCAGGAAGGAACTGCAGATGCCGCCTAATACTGACGATGGACACAAAAATGCTGGAGTAAATCAGCGGGTCAGGCAGCATCTCTGGTGAGAAGGAAAGTGAGACGCTGCCTGTCCTGCTGAATTACTCCAGCATTTTCTAATCAGATGCTGCTCTACTCTTCAGTGTAGAGCAGCATCTGCAGTTTCTTCCTAAGAGAATGTAAAGTAGAAGGGTCTCGACACCAAACGTCTCCCATTCCTTCTCTCCAGAGATGCTGCCTGTCCCACCAGCACTTGGTGTCCTCAGATCAAAGCAGCTAATGAAATGTAGAATGTTGATTGAAGGTGACAAGGAGGCAAATAATCAGTGAAATTGATCAGGACAGTGAGACAAGTCGGAGAACTGGGGGGGGGGGGGGGGGGGGAGGAGAAGAGAGGGAAAGCTAGGGTTACTTGAAGTTAGAGAAATCAATATTCATCCTGAAGATAGGCACAAAGCGCTGGAGTAACTCAGAGGGACAGGCAGCATCTCTGGAGAAAAGGAATGGGTGACGCTTTTGGTCGAGATCCTTCTTCAAACTGAGAGTCAGGGAAGAGGGAGACACAGAGATAAGGAAAGGTAAAGTGTGAAAACGAGACATTAAAGGAGACGGAGTTCAAGGGAAATAATAATAATAATATATTTTATTGTCATTGCACATAAGCGCAACGAGATTTGGTATGTAGCTTCCATCCGATGTCATAACTTAAATAACTAATAAAATTTAGATTTAGATACCCCGAGAACATGGTTTGTAACGTAGAATAGATCATTGTAGAATAGATCATTGTTAGCTAAGAGGTAACAATGAAGCAAACAGATAAAATGTAATCAGGGACAGTCAGACTGGCGGGAGAGGGGATGGAGAGAGGGAAAGCAAGGATAACTTTGTTAGAGAAGTAAATGTTCATAACGCTGGGGTGTAAGGTGTCCAAGCGGTAGGACGTCCGACTGCGTCGTCGGAGAGCTAAATGCCAAAGATCCTATTGCAATCTTTGCTAAATGCCGCTTGAGCATTTGAAATGTGAAGAGGTCTCTCATTCCTTCCTTCTCTGCACAGTCGCTGCCGCAGCCTGACCCGCTCCCTGACTGACCCCAGCAGCAAAGACCCTTTGCCCAGCAGCGTGTGTCTGGCTCCGGTACAGCTTCGGCCAGTGGAGCCAAAGCTCCTATAGCGGATCTTTGAGTGGAGCCGCCAAACATCAGGGGGGGGGCGGGACAAGCGCGTCTTTCGACCCCGCCCCTAAATGCGTCACAGTTCCACACGCGGCAGCTGATTGGCCCAGACCATCACTTCTCTAGTACCGCCCACTAAGCAGAACTCGCCCGTTCCGATTGGTCAGCGCGGCCGTCCATCACCGCGGAATGAGGGCGGGTTCGCGTGACGTGTCGCCTCCCTGTTAGCCCCGCCCTCAGAGCCGAAATTATCTGATTGGTCGAAGCGGCCGTCATCACCTCTCCTAGTCCCGCCCTCCATGCAGAAGCGCCTCTCTGATTGGCGGTGACCCGTCGCCCATTGGTCCAGGGCGCTGTCAGTCACGGCGCGGCTGCGGGATAGCTCCTCCGCAAGATGGCGGCGAACGCCGGGCCTGGCAACAGCTGGCGGGGCGGTTAGAGACTCGCCACGGGGAACAGCCTTCCACACAAGCCGCCTGCAACCGGGGAGCGCTCGCCTGCTTGTGTCTCCGCTTCAAACCCCTGAGGGAGGAGTAAGATTGCCGAGCTCCCTCCCCCCTACCCCTCTCCTTCCTTCCCTCCCCATAACATTCCCCCCACTCCCTCCCTCACTCACTCCCTAATAAAATGGCAACCATGGAGAAACTGATGAAGGCCTTCGAGTCACTGAAGTCATTCCAACAGGGACCGTCCAGCGAGGAGCCGGGACAGAAACAGTGAGTAAACAGACGCTTTGAAGGTGCACACATTTACACACACACACACACACACACACACACACATTTACAGACACACACACACATTTACAGACACACACACACATTTACAGACACACACACATTTACAGACACACACACACATTTACAGACACACACACATTTACAGACACACACACACACACACACACATTTACACACACACACACACATTTACAGACACACACACACACCATCATCCCCACACGAATGTGCGCGCACACTAATTCCCCCATGTATTTGCTCAAACACACACTAATACAGAGTACACAGCCGCTCACACCCATGCAAACACATGCATGCAATCTCCCAATGCTACATGCACAACCCTTGATGCAAACAAACACACACAGTCTCCAGGAAACATGCACACAACAAATCAGACTCGTTCGTCCTCAAACTTACTCTCACTGATATATACGCAACCGCGCTAAAAATACTCATACCCACGCAGACAGAAATTATACACCAACAAATATTCATTCTAATGATGCAGGCAAAGTGGAGAAAATATTTAGACAAATTCAGATGATAGAATATGTGTTGTTAAGGCGCACCGATGTTTAAACGCAAAATAAACAAACGATCAAAATGCAAATGGGCAGCGAATACATGGGGAGTGTTTACTAATATGTCAGGTGGAAGCTTCACCTTAGATGCTATGTTGTTTGTCCCGTCAGTGTATGCTGATTGACTTAGATTTTTTTCTTCTACTTTTTGTCATTATTTCTTTATTAAGAATGTATGTATGACTGTATGATTGAGGGTCACTTAGCAACAATGCCGGTATATTTCTCCCGACTCTAGGATGTGACAGGTGTCACATCTTATTTTTTAACAAAGTTCTACTTGCCTAGCATGTTCATTCACCTTGTCAAGCCTGCCTTGTTCTATTATTGCACTTCTAAATTTCAATATCTAATGTTTAGAGATAATATTACTGACAATAAACGTACTAAATTGCCCTTTGATTTCAATAGGTTTATGAAATTTAGCATGTTATTGTGTTCGTTGAGCTAATTGGCAGCAGCAAGGCGAAAAGCAAAACTTTAAAATAGCAGATTCAATACATTCTGTGAAATTGCATCTTGAGGAATCTATTGGTTCAACAATGGTGATACACCATTGCTTTCTTAGTTTAGTTTAGAGGTACAGCACGGAAACAGGCCCTTCGGCTCACCGGGTCTGCGCCTGACAGTGATCCCCGCACATTCACACTATGCTACACCCACTAAGGACAATTTTTACATTTACTAAGCCAATTAACCGACAAACCTGTACCTCTTTGGAGTGTGGGAGGAAACCGAAGATCTCGGAGAAAACCCAAGCAAGTCACGGGAAGAACGTACAAACTCCGTACTGACAAGCACCCGTAGTCTGGATTGAACCTGGGTCTCCAGCGCTGCATTCCCTGTAAGGCAGCAACTCTACCGATGCGCCACCATGTTTTGGATGTTAATGATAACAAATGCTGGCCTTGCCATCAATACCCACTTCCATAAGTGAATAAATAAAATCCTTTTTAGATGTCCTTGGATCCATTGGTGATATAATGGTTGCATCACAGAAGATGTCCAATTGGCCTATAATGCCAAGCTGGATGCTTGGAAAAAGTGCAAAAAAGATTAGGTTACAAAGAGTGCAGAGAAGGTGTTACGATGATGTTGCCAGACCAAGAGAGGCTGAGCTATAAGGAGAGGTTGGGCAAGCTAGGACTATTTTCCTTGGAGTGCAGGAGAATGAGGGGTGATCTTAAGATCATGAGGAAAATAAATAAGGTGAATGTAGAGTCTTTTATCCAGAGTAGGGGAATCAATAACCAGAGGTTAAGGGTTTGTGAGGGGGAAAATTTAATAGGAACCAGAAGGGCAACTTTTTCAGAGAGGGTTGTGGGTAAATGGATCGAGCTACCTGAGGAGGTAGTTGAGGCAGGTACAATATCTACATTTAAGGGACATTTGGACAGCTACATGGATAGGAAAGGTTTAGAGGGATCTGGGCCAAATCCTGGTGGGTGGGACTAGTGTAGATGGGTCATCTTCGTCGGCATGGGCTAGTTGGGCTGAAGGGCCTGTTACCATGCTGTATGACTATGTTATTGCTACTTCTCCACAGGACATCTTGCTGGCTCTACCTTCTGGCCCTTCCCCCGAGCCTTTCAAACTTTCAGTGATCATGAATTTATCCAACTTCAATTTGAAGACCACAATGGAAGTCCATCGAATCTGCAAGCAGTGCATTCTAGTTTTCAACTATTGTGTTCTTATTTGGCAACAAATGAATCTGGCAATATTGCATGCAGTTCTGGTCACTCCATTACAGGAAACATTTAGAGAGTTTGAAGGGATGCAGAAGACATTTACCACAATAATGCCTGGATTAGACGGTATTAGCTAAAAGGAAAGGTTGGTCTTGGATTTTCTTTGGAACATGAAGGCTGATGGAAGTTCAGATAGAAATATATAAAATTATGAGAGGCATAGATGGGGTAGACAGTCAGAACCTTTTTCCCTGCAGTGGAAATATTAAGAACTAGAGGGCATAGCTTGAAGGTGACAGCAACAAAATTCAAAGACAACATGTGCGGCAATGTTTTTTACACAGAGGGAGTGTGTGCCTGGAACGTGCTGCCAGGAGTGGTGATGCAGACAGATACGACTGGCATTGAAACTTTTAGATAGGCATGGATATGGATGGTGTACCGGCGGAGGAGATCGGTTTAACTTGGCATCTTGTTGGCATGGATGCTATGGGCCAAATGGCCCGCTCCTGCGCTGTACTGTTCTTTGAATGAAAATATCTTCATTTTGGAATTGTAGCTTGGTAAAGGGTTTGCAGCTGCTGTGGGGTTAGTTAATGCAAGCATTATTTTGCTGCTCCTTTGAAAGTGAAAGAAGATGATGCAGAACAATTACTATGTAGAATTCTCTTGTCTAAATTACTAGGTATTTTTTGAGATACAACCTATGGGTTCTGAAAAATAAATAAACCCTAATTTTGCAAGGGGTTGGATGCGTGTTTATAAAATTCTGCAGTAGCATGGTGGTTTGCAACTGAATGTGATGCACTACTGCAGTGCTTTATGTCGGTAATAATAGATGCTGTGGAGAGCGATGCTATGAATTAAGAGTACAGATGACCTTCTGAGAAATACATGGAATTATTGCTACAAGCCATGGGCAATATTTTCTTTTATTGTAGAAAATGTCTCTTTTCAGTTATGAGATGGCTAACAGGAGATTGATAATGGGGAGATATTTTCTAGTGATTGGACATTGAGTATTGTTGTGGTATGTGAATTTAAGAATATGAACCTGTTGGCACATGGTAAAAGTTTTAATATTTAATGTAGACCAGTTTGAAAACCTGATCTTCTACATGGTTTCTATTAGAACATTTATTGGATCTTTGGTCTGAGCTGCTGGAAGTTGGAGTGACTGTTTGCATGTACTGTTGCCATGATTATGTAGTAATCACTAACCAGCCTTAGTACTGTAAATTCTGCACCAGAAAACTCAAGAGTATATGGAGTGGGATTGTAAGGATGTTATGCTGATTATAGACACAAATGCTGGAGTAATTCAGCGGGTCAGGCAACATCTCTGGAGAAAAGGAATAGGTTACATTTCGGGTTGTAACCTGATGAGACAAAAGAGGGTCTCGACCTGAAACATCTTCTATTCCTTTGACCCCGCGGAGTTACTCCAGCATTTTGTGTCTTATCTTCAGTGTAAACCAGCATCTGCAGTTCCTTCCTACACATGTCATTCTGATTAGTTCATTTAATAGGTTGAGAGAGATATGGGCCAAATGCAGGCAGGTGGGGAGACTAGTGTAGACAGGACATGCAGGTCGATGTGGGCAAGTTAGGCTGAAGGGCCTGTTTCCACGCTGTATGACTCTGTCTCTATAATTCATTTGCATCGTTTCTCTTTGCAAGTAGATGCAAAGAGTGTGATTTAACATTCTCTCACTCACATCATTAAAAGGCATCCTTCCAGAGATTGCAGCATAGCTTTTTATGGAGTGCTGAGTGACCAAGGAGACATTCTGTAGTTTAAGCCATCGAGGGCAGAGTTCATAATAATTGATTTATCATAGAGCTTCTCCACACTTTTATGGTGTACTTGGATTCACCTTGGGAAATGTGCAGACAAATCACTTTATTAGCTAACATAGTTAACAAAATTCCATCTGACTTATGAATCCAATATCCTTTCCAAAAATAAATTTCAGTATGATGCAAAATCTTTTGAATGGAACCACCCTTCTTTGTACTTTTTCTGTTCAGTCTTCAACCACAAATGGAAAGTGAGCTTGTATGTTCGGTTTGATTCTCAATGTATGACTAAGTGTTTTGGCATAGTTGGTAAACCAGTTTAGAGCTTTCATCAAGCCTCATCTTACAGGTAAAGTTGTGACATTGCTTTTTAATTGGAAATAACTTGCATTTATACAGCACTTTTCACATCCTTTCAGTATATTCCACAGTACTTCACAACTAGTGTAGGGAATTTAGCAGTTCGTTTGCACATACAGAGCTTCCACAAAACAGCAGCGTGTTGCTGGTTAGGTAATTTGTGCGTTTTTTTTTGCTATTGGTTAGGGAAATCTTCGCTAGATATCAGATCATGCCATTAAATCGTCAACATCCTTCTGAGGAAGTAGATTGGGCCTCATTAGCTTTAAACTGAAATGCTAAACCACTCCATCACTCCAGGACTTGCTCAATATCACACTGAATGTCTGCTTAGTGCTCCAATATCTTTAGTGAGATTGTGTCCTCCTGATACGGAGGCAAGAGGGCAAGTCTAGGACTGACACCAAATGTAACATTGTGAAGAAGATCATATTTTCACCCACCATGCTTAAACTGGTAATAAATATAACTCGAGACATCTCAAAGTAGTGTTTTACATCTGCTTGCCTTCTAACGCACGTTAAATGAATGGCCGTAGAATTACTTCTTGTTGAGATAATGTTACACAAAGCATGAAGATGGAATTGGATTTCTATTACCTGGCAATGAAATTTGACATGACTGCCCTCTAAAGTTGGTCTAGCAAGCCACTTAGCCATTATCAAATTGCTCTGCACTCTCAAGGATGCGGCCCACCTCTTCCTGTGCAACTGATCAAGGCTGGTCTGGATGGGGCATGCTCGTGTTAATTGGATCTTGACAATGAAATAGTGTAGCATTCAAAGCATCCCCGGTTACAAACATATCTATAATGAAGTGTTTTGGCACCATTGACAAACCAATTTGGAGTAGACTGCAAGTCAGATTTTACTGATAAAGTTGTGACGTTGCTTTTGGAATGAGTAAAAGAAAGAAGTTGCATTTATACCAGATTTATGGGCACCCCACATAGGAACAAGTTTCCACAATACTATTCCATTCAAACGACCCATGTATGTACGTACATTCGTTCATTTCCTATGAACAGAAGGGTCCCGACCTGAAATGTCACCTATCCCTGTTCTTCAGGGATGCTGCCAGCACTTTGCATAAATCATCATCTGCAGTTCCCGGTTTCTGCAAGTTTAGCTTCATCTCTCTCCACATTTAGTATTGTTCTTAGTCTTGTGTGTTTTTGATGTTATTTATTACAGTGCCGTGGAGCTATGGTTACCATTCCGAGTGATTTTTGTGTACTTTAATAACATATGGATAAAATTGACTTTGGCATGCTTTAGTTTAGCTTATAATGTACCGTCAATGTACCGAGATGCAGCGAAAAGCTTTTTTGTTGCGTGATATCCAGTCAGTGAAAAGACAGTACATAATTCCAATCATGCTCCAGTTTCCTACCACACTCCAAAGACGCACAGGTTTGTAACTTAATTGGTTTTGATAAAAGTGTAAATTATCCCGAGTGTGTAGGATCGGGATAGTGTCTGAGATGATCATTGGTCGGAGTGGGCCGAAGGTCTGTTTCTGAGCTGTATCTCTAAAGTCTAAATACTTGAGTTGATCAAGCTGAACACGAGAGACTGAGGAGGTCATATGAAGGAGCACTTTATTTTGAATTTTGAGAAGTTGTGGATACTTATTTATTTTGTTATTTTCAGTTTAAAGATAGATATCAAGAAAATCTGTGCCTGTCAATTTTGTTTGCTTTTGTCAATCCATGCTGGGCTATCTGCATTATGTATTGAGAATGGCTGTGCAACTGGTATAATTTATACTTTATTAAAACTGTATTGTCCAGATGAGTAAAGCAATCATTAATCAAGATATAAACAAGTTCCGCTCACATCTGGGGTAGTGCATATACGTATGTACTGGAGGCAGTGTATGTGGCATGAACAAGTTTCTACATTGGGCCTTGCCTTTGAGCTTATTGAAATCCAATAAAAGTAATGAAACCATAAGTTTAAACTTATTCTCGAATCCATTGCACAATAGTAGAACACATTGAATATACAGGGTAGTGGTATGACAATGGTCAGGTATGATATTGGTCACTTCAGTATGTTTGCTTTTGCAACTTCCACCCAGTAAACTTGGGCGCATTGCATGCAGAATGCAGCTACTACCCGAGCTGGGAGTACTGTGTTATAATCAGCAGAAACCTAGTTAAGGAATGTAGCTTTTCATGATCACAGTGCATCCCAAAGTGCTTTACAGCCTATGGAGTAGGCTAATACGCAATTGTAGTGTAGGGAATTCTGGACTGACAAAAAGGAATGATTTTTGGAAGAGGTAAAGTGAAGATCATATTGCATGCCACCGGTGAACACATAAGAACCACGTGGCACTAGTTTGAAGAAGAGCAAGGATGTTTTCCTCTAGGCTCTGGCCAACATTTATCCATCAATCAACCTCATTAAAGCAGATGATCTGGTCATTACCACATTGATTTGTGGATTCACGCCTGACTGTCGTGAAAGACATAACTACAAAAATTATTTCTAGGTATTATATAAGGTGGAGCCCCTTTTCTGCCCTTGGGTCCTGATGCCTGAATTGGTCTCTGCCGGGTTAGTAGGAATGTATTTTAATTGGACTTGATTAGGAAATCTGCGAGGTTCCTACTTTCCAAAATGTTCTATATTTGTGGGAAGGTTCGTAACATTGTAAAACTACAAATATACAGTAGTCTCCATAATATTTGGGACAGACCCATAATTGATTTATTTGCCTCTGTACCCCACAATTTGAGATTTGTAATAGAAAAAAATCATCTGTGGTTAAAGTGCCCATTGTCAGATTTTAATAAAGGCCATTTTTATACATTTTGATTTCACCATGTAGAAATTATAGCAGTGTTTATACATAGTCTCCCCCCATTTCAGGGCACCATAATGTTTGGGACACAGCAATGTCATGTAAATGAAAGTAGTCATGTTTAGTACTTTGTTGCATATCCTTTGCATGCAATGACTGTTTGAAGTCTGCGATTCATGGACATCACCAGTTGCTGGATATCTTCTCTGTTGATGCTCTGCCAGGCCTGTATTGCAGCCATCTTTAGCTTATGCTTGTTTTGGGGGCTAGTCCCCTTCAGTTTTCACTTCAGCATATAAAAGGCATGCTCAAGTGTTTCAGATCGGGTGATTGGCTTGGCTTTGTTACTTTAAATGTATGTTTGGTATAGAAACATAGAAACATAGAAATTAGGTGCAGGAGTAGGTCATTCGGCCCTTCGAGTCTGCACCGCCATTCAATATGATCATGGCTGATCATCCAACTCGGTATCCCGTACCTGCCTTCTCTCCGTACCCTCTGATCTCCTTAGCCACAAGGGCCAGATCTAACTCCCTCTTAAATATAGCCAATGAACTGGCCTCGACTACCCTCTGTGGCAGAGAGTTCCAGAGATTCACTACTCTCTGTGTGAAAAAAGTTCTTCTCATCTCGGTTTTAAAGGATTTCCCCCTTATCCTTAAGCTGTGACCCCTTGTCCTGGACTTCCCCAACATCGGGAGCAATCTTCCTGCATCTAGCCTGTCCAACCCCTTAAGAATTTTATAAGTTTCTATAAGATCCCCTCTCAATCTCCTAAATTCTAGAGAGTATAAACCAAGTCTATCCAGTCTTTCTTCATAAGACAGTCCTGACATCCCAGGAATCAGTCTGGTGAACCTTCTCTGCACTCCCTCTAGGGCAATAATGTCCTTCCTCAGATTTGGAGACCAAAACTGTACGCAATACTCCAGGTGTGGTCTCACCAAGACCCTGTACAACTGCAGTAGAACCTCCCTGCTCCTATACTCAAATCCTTTTGCTATGAAAGCTAACATACCATTCGCTTTCTTCACTGCCTGCTGCACCTGCATGCCTACTTTCAATGACTGGTGTACCGTGACACCCAGGTCTCGCTGCATCTCCCCTTTTCCTAGTCGGCCACCATTTAGATAATAGTCTGCTTTCCTGTTTTTGCCACCAAAATGGATAACCTCACATTTATCCACATTATACTGCATCTGCCAAACATTTGCCCACTCACCCAGCCTATCCAAGTCACCTTGCAGTCTCCTAGCATCCTCCTCACAGCTAACACTGCCCCCCAGCTTGGTGTCATCCGCAAACTTGGAGATATTGCCTTCAATTCCCTCATCCAGATAATTAATATATATTGTAAATAGCTGGGGTCCCAGCACTGAGCCTTGCGGTACCCCACTAGTCACTGCCTGCCATTGTGAAAAGGACCCGTTTACTCCTACTCTTTGCTTCCTGTCTGCCAGCCAGTTCTCTATCCACATCAATAATGAACCCCCAATGCCGTGTGCTTTAAGTTTGTATACTAATCTCTTATGTGGGACCTTGTCGAAAGCCTTCTGGAAGTCCAGATACACCACATCCACTGGTTCTCCCCTATCCACGCTACTAGTTACATCCTTGAAAAATTCTATAAGATTCGTCAGACATGATTTACCTCTTGTAAATCCATGCTGACTTTGTCCAATGATTTCACCACTTTCTAAATGTGCTGCTATCCCATCTTTAATAACTGACTCTAGTAGTTTCCCCACTACCGATGTTAGACTAACTGGTCTGTAATTCCCCGTTTTCTCTCTCCCTCCCTTCTTAAAAAGTGGGGTTACGTTTGCTACCCGCCAATCCTCAGGAACTACTCCAGAATCTAAAGAGTTTTGAAAGATTATTACTAATGCATCCACTATTTCTGGAGCTACTTCCTTAAGTACTCTGGGATGCAGCCTATCTGGCCCTGGGGATTTATCGGCCTTTAATCCATTCAATTTACCCAACACCACTTCCCGGCTAACCTGGATTTCACTCAATTCCTCCAACTCCTTTGACCCGCGGTCCTCTGCTATTTCCGGCAGATTATTTATGTCTTCCTTAGTGAAGACGGAACCAAAGTAGTTATTCAATTGGTCCGCCATATCCTTGTTCCCCATGATCAACTCACCTGTTTCTGACTGCAAGGGACCTACATTTGTTTTAACTAATCTCTTTCTTTTCACATATCTATAAAAACATTTGCAGTCAGTTTTTATGTTCCCTGCCAGTTTTCTTTCATAATCTATTTTTCCTTTCCTAATTAAGCCCTTTGTCCTCCTCTGCTGGTCTCTGAATTTCTCCCAGTCCTCCGGTATGCTGCTTTTTCTGGCTAATTTGTACGCATCATCCTTCGCTTTGATACTATCCCTGATTTCCCTTGTTATCCACGTATGTACTACCTTCCCTGATTTATTCTTTTGCCAAACTGGGATGAACAATTTTTGTAGTTCATCCATGCAGTCTTTAAATGTCTTCCATTGCATAGCCACCGTCAACCCTTTTAGAATTAATTGCCAGTTAATCTTGGCCAATTCATGTCTCATACCCTCAAAGTTACCTTTCTTTAAGTTCAGAACCATTGTTTCTGAATTAACAATGTCACTCTCCATCCTAATGAAGAACTCAACCATATTATGGTCACTCTTGCCCAAGGGGGCACGTACAACAAGACTGCTAACTAACCCTTCCTCATTACTCAATACGCAGTCTAAAATAGCCTGCTCTCTCGTTGGTTCCTCTTAATGTTGATTTAGATAACTATCCCGCATACATTCCAAGAAATCCTCTTCCTCAGCACCCCTGCCAATTTGATTCACCCAATCTATATGTAGATTGAAGTCACCCATTATAACGGTTTTGCCTTTGTCGCACGCATTTCTAATTTCCTGTTTGATACCATCTCCAACTTCACTACTACTGTTAGGTGGCCTGTACACAACATCCACCAGCGTTTTCTGCCCCTTAGTGTTTCGCAGCTCTACCCATACTGATTCCACATCCTCCAAACAAATGTCCTTCCTTTCCATTGCGTTAATCTCCTCTCTAATCAGCAACGCTACCCCACCTCCTTTTCCTTTCTCTCTATCCCTCCTGAATATTGAATATCCCTGGATTTTCAGCTCCCAGCCTTGGTCACCCTGGAGCCATGTCTCCGTGATCCCAACTATATCATAGTCATTAATAGCTATCTGCACATTCAACTCATCCACCTTATTACGAATGCTCCTTGCATTGAGACACAAAGCCTTCAGGCTTGTTTTTACAACACTCTTACCCCTTATACTATTATGTTGAAAAGTGGCCCTTTTTGATTTTTGCCCTGGTTTTGTCTGCCTGCCACTTTTACTTTTCACCTTGCTACCTATTGCTTCTACCCTCAATTTACACCCCTCTGTCTCTACGCTCACACATTTAAGAAACCCTTTCCCTTTAACTCCATCCTCCACTATCCCATTCGACACCCCACCCCCCTTATTCAGTTTAAAACCACCCGTGTAGCAGTGGCAAACCTGCCTGCCAGAATGCTGGTCCCACACCTGTTAAGATGCAATCCGTCCCTTTTGTACAGTTCCCCCTTACCCCAAAACAGATCCCAGTGATCTAAGAATCTAAATCCCTGCCCCGTGCACCAGTTCCTCAGCCACACGTTCAGGTCCCGTATCTCCCTGTTCCTGCTCTCGCCAGCACGAGGAACTGGAAGCAAACCGGAGATAACAACCCTGGAGGTCCTGCTTTTCAGCATTTTTCCGAGCTCTCTAAAGTCACGCTGCAGAATATTCATCCCCTTCTTTCCGACATCGTTTGTGCCGACATGCACTACCACTTCCGGATGTTCACCTTCGCCCTTGAGGATTTTCTGCACTCTGTCCGTGACATCCTGGATCCTGGCACCAGGAAGGCAGCACACCATCCTCGCATCCCGTCTGTTGCCGCAGAAACCCCTGTCCGTACCTCTCACAATGGAGTCTCCCACTACAATGGCGTTGCCTGCCTTAGGCCTTTTTGGTTTTGGCTCAACAGCCCTATTCGCATCACAAGCCAGTCCGCCGCCCAGTGTAAACACCTCTTCTGTACCGACAGCTTCTAAGTGGGTGAACCTGTTCACAAGAGGTACAACACCCGGGGACGTTGGCATTCCATGCTTCCCTCCCGTTCTCACTGTCTCCCACCTTCTCTCTTCCAGTACCTTAGGTGTAACAATCGTACTGTAGGACTTGTCGAGGAACGACTCCGTTTCTCGGACGAACCGGAGGTCATCCACTTGCTTCTCAAGTTCCCCAACACGGCCCTTCAGGAGCTCTACCTGGATGCACTTCTCGCATTTGTAGCAGCCAGAGGCACCAACGGTGTCCTTGACCTCTCACATACTGCAAGCATCACACTGAATCAGCTTGCCTGACATCTCCTTCTTTCGTCTCTACCTCTCAAGCGTATTGCGTGGTCTCCTCTCCTCAGCCTCCTCACCGAAGACTCTCGAGCCAAAGACTCACACTTTTCTCACAGGGAACTTCCCTCACAAGGCCGCTCACTCACTGCCGCTCGCTAAGAGCCGTCTTGCTTAAATTGACTGATAAATTGCTTGATTTACCAATTTACAAACCAAATTCCTCAGTTTTCAACTGTTTTCCCGGCACTGACTCACTTCTCTCCTCCCACTTGGGCTAGAGCCAATCAGTCGTATCTCTTGCTAAGCTCCTGCTGCTGTTGCTCCCAAAACTACAGCAGTTCTGAGTAAAGTCTGCCTGTTCTTGGCCGCTACTTTAACTGTTTTCACTTCTCTCCTCCCACTTGGGCTAGAGCCAATCAGTCGTATCTCTTGCTAAACTCCTGCTGCTGTTGCTCCCAAACCTACAGCAGTTCTGAGTATCATTGTCTTGCTGTAGAAAAGACCGCCGGCCAATGAGTTTTGAGGCATTTGTTTGAACTTGAGCAGATAGGATCATCTACTGTATACATTGTTCAAGATGTGGACTCTTATACATCAGTAAGGCCAAGCATAGATCATTTCGCTGAACACCTTAGCGCAGTCCGCCTGAACCTACCTGATCTCCCGGTTGCTAAACACTTTAATTCTCCTTCCCATTCCCACACTGACCTTTCTGTCCTAGGTCTCCTCTATTGTCAGAGTAAGGCTAAACGTAAATTGGAGGAACAGCATCTCATTTTAATGAGCCCTGTCTCTCGCAATCCCTTCCAAAGACTTTTCCACCATTGGTGCAGTTCCCTAGCTTGCTTGCCCTTTTAAAATAAAAGCACTTAGCCATCCTCCAGTCTTCCAGTACCTCACATGTGGCTAACAAAGATACAAAAAATCTCCCCAGGGCCTCAGTGACCTTTCCTTTCCATGATACACCATGTTGGACCTGGCGAATTTATCCACTTTTTATGCATTTCAAAACCTTCAGAACCTCTGTCATCTCAACATGCTTTGGGATAATACATCCTCCACAATAATTGTGAACACCGATGCTCCTCAAGGATGGGTTACCTGCTCCTTACTATACTGATTTTACTCTCATGACTGTAGGTAGTCCAGAGGTGGTTTACAATATGATGAGCGTTTGAAGTACTCACTGGACTTTAGAAGGATGAGGGGGATCCTCATTGAAACTTACAGAATAGTGAAAGGCATGGATAGAGTGGATGTGGAGAAGATGTTTCCACTGGTGGAATAGTCTAGGACCAGAGGCTATAACCTTAGAATAAAAGGACGTACCTTTAGAAAGTAGATGAGAAGAAATTTATTTAGTCATAGGGTGGTGAATCTGTGGAATTCATTGCCACAGAAGGCTGTCAATGGATATTTTTAAGGCAGAGATAGATAGACTATTGAAAAATATGGATGTCAGGGGTTATGGGGAGAAGGCAGGAGAATGGTGTTGAGAGGGAAAGATAGATCAGCCATGATTGAATGGCAGAGTAGACTTGATGGGCCGAATGGAGTAATTCTACTCCTATAATTTCTGAGTTTATGTTTCCTCATTTGATGATGAGGAAGCAGATGATGATAAGGAAATGTAGAATGGTTCGTTGTCAGCTGAGGGGAAGGCGACAACACGGCATACAATCAGTAATATTAAATCAGGAGGAACAGTAGAAATAGGATGGGGGAGGGACAGAGGGTAAGCAAAGGTTACTTGAAGTTGGAGAAATTAATATTCATACCGCTGGGTTGTGAGTTGCCCAAGCAAAATATGAGTTGCTGTTCCTTCAATTTCAGTTTGGGCAGGTTAAAAGATAAAAAATTATCTTTGGAAAATGCTTCAATGCACTCTTTGCATTAAAGTTATTGTAGGTAAAAACTCACGAAAATTGGAAAACATTGCTTATTCTACCATTGGGGGGAGGGATTTTGTGTGGATCTAGTTAGCTTGGTTTAGTTTATTGTCACATGTACCGAGGTACAGTGAAAAGCTTTTTGTTACACGCTAACCAGTCAGCGGAAAGACTCTACATGATTACAATTGAGCCATCCACAGTGTTCAGATACAGTGACGTTTAGTGCAAGATAAAGTCCAACAAAATCCAATCAAAGATAGTTTGAGGATCTCCAATGAGATAGATCGTAGCTCAGGACCGCTCTCTAGTTGTTGATATGATGGTTCACTTGCCTGATAACAGCTGGAAAGAAGCTCCATGAATCTGCAGGTCAGAGTAGCCATATGCAGCAAAGGTGACATTTTGTTCCTCGAGGGCATTGATGAACCAAACTGCCATCAGCTTTTTAATTCCAAATTTACTTAATCACTTGACTTTAAATTCCTCAACTACCAGGATGCAAACTCCTGTTTCTGTGCGAATGCTCCATGTTTGTGAATGCTTATCTATAACCACTGTACTACAGTAGCCTAATTACCGTGCGTTGATCCGTCTTTGAGATCTACAATGTAATCTACATCTTTTGCTCTCTCAACATTGAAAATAATGACTTGCAAAAATGCAAGTGAGGAAAGGAAAGAACATGAGTTCCACAGTAACCAATCTTGAAGTGTCATCCAGGGAAGGTAGGGAAGCAACAGATCTTGTAGACTAAAAAATGCAATTGTACATGTCATTGAGTCGTTGAAGATACAGCAGGGAACCATCTTCCGGTCCACCAGGTGCATGTTGACCACCTCTCACCTGTTCACACTAGATGAATGTTATCCCACTTTCGTATCTATTCCCTACACGCTGGGCGCAATTTACAAAGGCCATTTAACCTACAAAGCTGAACCTCTTTAGAATGTGGGAGGAAACTGTCACACCTGGAGCAAAGCCATGTGGTCACGGAGAAAGTACAAACTCCACGCACACAGTACGTGTGGGCAAAATCGATCCCAGGTCTCTGATGCTGTGAGGCTGCCGCTCTACTACTGCGCCACTGTGTTGGACAGTGAGCTTAGTTTAGTTCAGAGATACAGTGTGGCAACAGGTCCTTCGGCCCACAGAGTCCACGCCAACCATCGATCACCCGTACACTAGCTGTATGTTACTGCACATTCGCATCCTACGCACTACGGCCAATTTACAGAAGCCAATTAACCTACAAACCTGGATGTCTTTGTAATGTGGGAATAAACTGGAGCACACAGAGAAAACCCACGCGGTCTCAGGGCGAAGGTAGAAACTCCACACAGATAGTGTCCGTAGTCAGGTACGAAACAGGGTCTCTGGTTCTGTGAGGCAGCAACTCTACCACTGCGCCACTGTGGTTTCATTTCTCCCCATGGAATGAGTGAAGGTGAAAGTGGCAATGATGTATCGCAGTGGTTTCTTCCACCTGCCCTCACCATCCCCACAGAGAGAACATATGTTGGCAGGCATTTGATAAGGAGTGTTTGCTTTGCTGTTTAATTTAAGATGTTCATCATCTGTGCTTCATGCATGAGTGGTAGATCTGTTGCTTAGTGAGCAACGATGTAATGCTGAATGATCACGTTACCTGTGATGCTGGATGTTGCAGACACTATTGCAGCATACACACATATATGCAGATGGAAGAGCTCTGATATGGAGAGGCTATGTGGTTTAATGTTACCTATGAGATCAAATGTTGTGTGCAGATTTTGGAATATTAAATAAAATAATTTGATAACCTTCACCCCAATATGGTTATTACAAAATGATAAACCAAAGTATTCCTACAATCCGTGACATAGAAACATAGAAACATAGAAAGTAGGTGCGAGAGTAGACCACCAGGCCCGTCGAGCCCGCACCGCCATTCGCTCATGGCTGAACACTAAACAGACACACTTACCCACAAACAGTAGACACAAGACACAGAACACAAGACACTACCCTCCCCTTCATACCGCTATCACCCCTCTCCACCCCAAGAACCGCGTGATCTCCTGGGGGAGGCAAAAAAACGGATAAAAACCCAGGTCCAATTCGGGAAAAAAAATCCGGGAAATTCCTCTCCGACCCCAATCCAGGCGATCGACACTTGTCCAGGAGATCACTCAGGTCTTACTATACTAACCATACCTAGGTCCATATCCCTGCCCTCTCCCCGTAGCCCCTTATCCCCTCGGCAGCTAAAAAACCATCTATTCTAGACTTAAATATATTTAACGTTTCTGCTTCCACTGCTCCCTGGGGCAGTGAATTCCATAAATTAACCACCCTCTTGGTGAAGAAGTTCTTCCTCATCTCAGTTTTAAAAGAGCCCCCCCTTATTCTGCAACTATGTCCCCTAGTTCTAGTTTCCCCGATCATTGGGAACATCCTCGGTGCATCCACCCGATCAAGGCCCCTCACGATCTTATATGTTTCAATGTGATCGCCTCTCATTCTCCTAAACTCCAAAGAGTAGAGCTCCAGCTTACTTAACCTTTCCTCATATGTCAATCCCCTCATTGCAGGAATTAATCTTGTAAACCTTCGCTGCACTGCCTCCAGGGCTAGTACATCCTTCCTTAAGTATGGACCCCAGAACTGTACACAGTATTCCAAATGTGGTCTCACTAATACTGTGTACAGCTGCAGCAAGACCTCCGTGTTTTTATACTCAATCCCCCTAGCAATAAAGGCCAAAACTCCATTGGCCTTCCTGATTGCTTGCTGCACCTGCATACTGACCTTTAGTGATTCATGTACTAATACCCCTAGATCCCTTTGCGTTGCATTACAACGCAGCTCCTCCTCATTTAGAAAATAACTTGCCCTATCATTTTTTTTCCCAAAGTGAATGACTTCACATTTATTAGTATTAAATTTCATCTGCCAAGTTGTTGCCCACTCACCTAGCTTATCTATATCCATTTGCAGACTCTTCCTATCCTCCTCATCCCCAACTTTTCCTCCCATTTTTGTATCGTCCGCAAATTTTGATATATTACACTTGGTTCCCTCCTCCAAATCATTTATATAAATTGTGAACAACTGGGGTCCCAGCACCGACCCTTGCGGAACCCCGCTAGTTACCGGTTGCCATCCCGAGTATGAACCATTTATCCCCACTCTCTGCTTCCTATTTGTCAGCCAATCCTCTACCCATGCTAATATATTACCCCCAATCCCATAATTTTTTATTTTTAGCAATAGTCTCTTATGTGGCACCTTGTCAAAAGCCTTTTGGAAGTCCAAGTATAAGTCCACATCCACCGGTTCCCCTTTATCCACCCGGGTTGTTACTTCCTCAAAGAATTCGAGCAGATTCGTTAAACAGGATTTCCCCTTCACAAAACCATGCTGGTTCTGTCCGATGAAGTCATGTTTATCCAAGTGCCCCGTTAGTGTTTCTTTAATAATTGTCTCTAACATTTTACCCACCACCGATGTTAGACTAACCGGTCTATAGTTACCCGCCTTCTGTCTACTTCCTTTTTTAAATATAGGTGTTACATTGGCCATTTTCCAATCCACTGGGACCGTTCCTGCCTCCAGGGAGTTTTGGAAAATTATCACCAATGCATCCACAATCCCCACCGCTATCTCCCTCAAGACCCTTGGATGTAATCCATCAGGCCCAGGGGATTTATCCTCCTTCAGTCTCATTAATTTCCCTAATACCACCTCCTTGGTGATCTTAATAGTATTTAGCTCCTCCATTCCTACCGCCCCCTGTTTATCCAGCGTTGGAATATTTTTTTGGGATCATGTGAGATGGATATATTTTATATCAAGGAGTGGATATATTTTAACTTGAATTGTTATCACCATTATTTGAGAATTTGTGAGAAGGATAGATGGGGTGAATGCACAGCCATTTGGCTGCAGTAGGGGAAGCATGAAAAAGAGGACATGAATTTAAGGTGAGTGGGGAAAGATTTAATAGGAACCTGAGGAACAACTTTTTCACACAGGATTGTGGGTATTTGGAACAAGCTGCCAGAGGAGGTCGTTGAGATAGGTGCTATGAGAACATGTAAAATATATTTGTACAGATCCATGGATAGGAAACATTTAGAGGGATATGGGGCAAATATGGCAGGTAGGACTAAGCATAGATGGGCCACCTTGATCGGCATGGGCGAAAGAGCATGTTTCCATGCTGTATGATGTTTTTACATCATTTTACTCTACTTCAGTGTGGAACTGATATTGGTCCCTATCACCAGATCCCTTCCATGACCACCAAATCTATTATTTTGTGTTGTCACTGTCTGGGACTAAATCAGCCATGTTTCAACCATGTTATAACTTATATTCTTTTTAGAACACCGATGCACTGTGGATGTCTAATTACTGTGCTTGTTTTCTTTTTCTGAAGGAAGAAAGAATCTGCCACAACCAAAAAGGACCGCGTAACTCACTGCTTGACCATATGTGAAAACATTGCTGCACAGTCTCTTCGGTAAGTCACTTCAATCTTAATCAAAATACGAGTAACTGCTGAAAATCAAAAATCAGCATTTCCTGCGGTTGTAAGGGAAAGTACCAGGGGAGGGGGTGGTTTGGGTGGGAAGGGACGAATTGATCAAGGAGTTACGGAGGGAGTGGTCTCTGCGGAACGCCAAAAGGGGAGGAGATGGGAAGATGTGACCAGTGGTGGGATCCCGTTGGAGGTGGGGGAAATGTCAGAGGATTATCCGTTGTATGTGACGGCTGGTAGGGTGGAAAGTGAGGACGGGGGGGGCTCTGTCCTTATTATGAGTGGGGGGGATAGGGAGCTACGGGATACAGAGGAGACCCTGGTGGGAGCCTCATCTATAGTCGAAGAGGGGAACTCCCATTCCCTAAAGAATGAGGACATCTCCGGTGTCCTGGTTTGGAACACCTCATCCTGGGTGCAGATGCGGCGTAGACGGTGGAATTGGGAGTAGGGGATAGAGTCCTTACAGGCCACCCCCACATCAGTCCGAAGAAGGGTCTTGACCCGATATGTCACCTATTCCTTCGCTCCATTGATGCTGTCTCATCCAGCATTTTTGTCTACTTCGATTTTTCCCGCATCTGCAGTTCTTTCTTAAACCAACCTGAAATATATATTGTTTAAGAAGGAACTGCAGATGCTGGAAAATTGAAGGTACACAAAAATGCTGGAGAAACTCAGCGGGTGCAGCAGCATCTATGGAGCGAAGGAGATAGGCAATGTTTCAGGCCGAAACCCTTCTTCAGACTGATGTGGGGGTTTCGGCCTGAAACGTTGCCTATCTCTTTCGCTCCATAGATGCTGCTGCACCCGCTGAGTTTCTCCAGCATTTTTGTGTACCTGAAATATAAATTCTTTGTTTCTCTCCACAGATGTTGGGACTATTTCTAGCATTCTGTTTTTTAATTCAGTTATATTGCAATGCACTAGTACCTGGTATAGTGCTATCTGGCAGAGTACTGCTTCGTTTTCATTCATGGTCCGTTCACAGTTGCATTCCAGCTGTACTGAGAATGAAATTTGCTTGGGCAGTCTGCTGATCATTACCGTGTGAGGAAAATGATGCAAGGAACATGTTGCAGTCCTCTGCCCTTGCATTTTGATGTGCTAGTGCCTTGTGAACCCCTACCCTTCACTGGCACTCCCTCAGCTATAGGACGTCACAGTGGCACAGTGCTGCCTCACAGCGTCAGAGACCTAGGTTCAATCCATACTGTCTGGTGCTGTCTGCTGAGTTTGTATATTCTCCCTGTGACCACGTGGGTGGTCCGGTTTCCTCCCACATTCCAAAGACATGCAAGTTTGTAGGTTAATTGGGCTTCCGTAAATCCCCCCCTAGTGTGTAGGATGCGAAAGTGTGATGACATAGAACTAGTGTAGTGGTGGGCGTTGTGGACTCGGTGGGCCAAAGACCCTGTTTCCACACTGTATCTCTGAACTAAACTAATGAATGACCGATGTTCGGTGTGAAGAGGCTTCTTTAGATGGTTGGTGTTGGATGGCTAGAGACAAGCAACGCTGTTGCTGAGATGTGTGGCTCAGGGATACAGCAAAATATTTAAGAAAAAGTCTGGAGAATTTTCTAGAAAGACTATCAAGGTTGAAATAACTTTAGGGGAAGGGATATACTTAAGATGGGAAGAGGTTTTTTTTCAGTACTAGATAATCATAACAGGGGGTAGATTTAGGACTGGGGGCGTATCCAGGGGAGCCGCGCAGGCCTGACTCACCCACCGAACAACCGCTCCGAGGACTGGAACCCACCCGGTAGGCCCAATTCGCCCCCACAGGCCTCCCAGGAGGCTGCTGAAAAGCTGGACGGCGAAGCCTGCCTGGGCCGAATGGAGGCTCGACAGCAGTGCCTCGGTGTTGTGGGGCCTCGGCAGCGGAGCAGCCTTGCGGTACTGGGGCCTCGGCGGTGGTGATGCCTTGCGGTGGCAGCAAAACCTCACGGGTTGATGAGAGCGTGGGGGGACTGCCGCAAGGAAAGGGTGGGGATTTGACAATGTGGACCCGGCGTGCGGAACTATTGTGGAAGAGGGGGAGAACAAATGAGGAGCTGGCGCACTTTGTGACCTTGTGAACGCCATAGGTGGCCGATATTTGTATACCATGTGTATAAAAGCAAAGAATTTCACGGTGCCTTGTCACATGTGACCGTGTTCTATTCCATTCCATCCATTCCATTGGATTGAGTACTTTGGAACAGAGGGATGTTTAGGGGGCACGTAACCGCGGTGCTTTAAATCTCATGGCCTTGATAGGAAAGGTCACTCTTCCTATATGAGGGGGTTAAAAGCCAGGGGATAGATTTAAATTAATTGGAAGATGATTAGAATGGAGGTGATAAAACCTTTTTGCACTCAGAGGGTGGAAGGGAATTAGAATAGTCTGCCTACAAAGGAATAAAGAAAGAAACTCTCAACACTTTAAAGAAAAAAACCTTTGGCAAAAACATGACCTGTCGGGATATGGAGTGTTGGAACTGGATGGCTGTTTCACAACTTGTGCAGATGCAATGGGCTGGACAGCTTCCAGTAATGTTTCTATTAATTGGATAATTAACTAAGCTCCTTTGCATAGAATGTAGAACAGTACAGCACAGGGGCAGACCCATCAGCTCATATTGTCTGCGGTTAACATGATGCCAAATTAATCTCTTCTGCCTGCACGTGATCCATTCCCATCATATCCATGTGTCGATAAGAGCATTATCTTATCTTCCACCACCACCACCACCACCACCACCCCTGGCAGCATGTTCCAGGCACGCACCACCCTATGTGTAAACAAAATGTTTTTGCCCTGCACATCTACTTAAACTTTCCCTCTCTGACCTTAAACTACTTCCCTTTTGTCTTTGACATTTCCACACTGGGTAAAAAAGTTCTGACTGTCTGCCCTATCTATGCCATTGAACCATAAATTAAACCTTTGAACCATAAATAACCATTGAACTCTGGGCCAGGCTGCATCTGTGAAAGGAAATGGACAGGCAGTGTTTTTTCAAGGCAGGAGGAGAGGGGAGATTGGTGGAAGAAAGAGATGGAAATATAAGAGGCGGTAGATAATCAGAGGCACAATTTGAGAAATTGATTTGAACATGAATAAGGATAGACCAGTTATTCTTGTAAAGGCTATGTAATATTTAGACATGACCGTTCATTTTGAATTGCTTCTCATTGTGTTCATTGATCAAGAAATGGGTAGAGTTTAAAAGTACCTTGTTAAAATTGTTTAAAGTAAACAGAGGTGAATCAACAACATTTTCATGAAAATGCACGGTGCAAAGTGCGTAGAGTGTAAAGGCCCTGTCCCACTTACGTGTCCTTGGCACAGGCATCGTGTGGCCGCGCGGGGCCGGTCCCACTGAGAAACGCGGAGGGGTATGGAGTTGTGCGCGGTATCGCGCGGTGCTCCGAAATTTTGTAGCGAACTAAATCGTCGCGCGCCACCGGCCTGTCATGTAACTGACGACCAAAGTGGGACAGGCCCAAGACCCTGGCGCGACGCAACGTCTCACCTCCAACAGCAGCAGAAGCAGGCAAACGATCGCCGAGCGCGGCCTGCGGCTCACGGCCGTTGCGGATCCGGATCTTCCCCCACTTCTACTCCCCGAGCGGGGCCAAGAAAATTGAAGATGGACACAAAATGCTGGAGTAACTCAGCGGGACCGGCAGCATCTCTGGAGAGAAGGAATGGATGACGTTTCGGGTCAAGACCCTTCTTTCAGACTGAAGAAGAGTCTCGACCCGAAACATCACCCATTTTTTAAAATGGGGTCTGAGTTAAGTTTGCTCATTATGGTCCAAATTTACAGTTCAGGTAATCTGCCTGTATTTGATCTGGACTCCCCATTTAAACACTAGGAAAGTTGCTGTCCATGACGTATGATGGATAACATGCCTGTATTTATGGACACTCGTCATATTTCAGGTGTCATGTGCAGTATCTTTCCATGAAACCTAAAAGAAAATGATTATGAAAGTAGAGTGCAATTCTCCCCCAATCAGGAGTTGCCTTTTAAATTATTTTTTAAAGTAGATATTCAAATTAATAATTGATTTAAAAGAATGAATTAGCTGGAAGGAATGGCCATTATACTTGGCCATTGTCCGTAAAGGGATAGTACATGAAACACAACTGCATAAACTTGCTTTTTATGATTGATGCACTACTTGTACATGTACAATACGAACTATTTTATATTTGAGAATGCCAGTGTTCTGATATCTTGATTTTTAAAACCTCCCATCTTTCTTATTAAGTCTATCCACAGCCTACTCTTCCTCGCTCTGCAATCTCCTCTGTCAGATTGTGGAGCACACCCTGTTGTCATTGAGTCATCACTGGCAGACACTGATTAAAATTTCCCAAACCTCTTCCTATAAAATGCTTTTTAAAACCTACCTTTGGAAATGTTTTGATCATCTGTTTCCATATCCAGCATGGTTTATTTCAACCAAAACAGTCTTCAGGTGAGACAGAGGCTCACATGCACCTCCTCTAGTCTTATTTAGAAACATAGAAAATAGGTGCAGGTATAGGCCATTCGGCTCTTCGAGCCAGCACTGCCATTCAATATGATCATGGCTGATCGTCCAAAATCAGTACCCTATTCCGGATTTCCCCCCATAATCCTTGATTCCCTTAGCCCTAAGAGCTAAATCTAACACTCTTGAAAACATCCAGTGGCAGAGAATTCCACAGATTCACAACTCTCTGGGTGAAAAGGGTTTTCCTCATCCCAGTCCTAAATGGCTTACCCCTTATTCTTAAACTGTGACCCCTGGTTCTGGATTCCACCAACATCGGGAACATTTTTCCTGCATCTACCCTGTCCAATCCTCCAAGAATTTTATGTTTCTACTATGATAGCCTCTCATCCTTCTAAATTCCAGCAAAAACAAGCCCAGTCAACCCATTCTTTCATCATACGTCAGTCCTGCCATCCCGGGAATTAACCTGGTGAACCTACACTGCACTCCCTCAATAGCAATAATGACCTTCCTCAAATTAGGAGACCAAAATTGCACACAATACACCAGGTACGGTCTCACCAGGGGCCTGTACAATTGCAGTTGGACCTCCTTACTCCTAAACTCAAATCCTTTTGCAATGAAGGCCAACATGCCATTGGCTTTCTTCACTGCCTGCTGTACCTGCATGTTTACTTTCAGTGACTGATGTACAAGCACACCCAGGTCTCGTTGCTCCTCCCCTTCGCCTAATCTGACACTATTCAGGTAATAATCTGCCTTCCTGTTCTTGCCACCAAAGTGGATAACCTCACATTATACTGCACCTGCCATGCCTCTGCTCACTCACCCAACCTATCCAAGTCACCCTGCAGCCTCATAGCATCCTCCTCGCAGCTCACACTGGCACCCAGCTTTGTGTCATCCGCAAACTTAGAGATGTTACATTTAATTCCCTCGCCTAAATCGTTAATATACTGTATATTGTAAACAACTGGGCTCCCAGCACCGAGCCTTGCGGCACCCCACTAGTCACTGCCTGCCATTCTGAAAAGGACCTGTTAATTCCTACTCTTTGCTTCCTGTCTGCCAACCAGTTCTCTATCCATGTCAATACCATACACCCAATACCATGTACTCTAATTTTGCACACTAATCTCTTGTGTGAGACCTGATATCCCAATCCACTGGCTCTCCCTTATCCATTCTACTTGTTATATCGTCAAAAAATTCCAGAAGATTAGTCGAGCATAATTTCCCCATCATAGATCCATGCTGACTTTGAACGATCCCGTCACTGCTTTCTAAATGCGCTGCTATAACATCGTTAATAATCGACTACAGCATATTCCCCTCGGCTGACTGGTCTGTAATTCCCCGTTTCCTCTCTCCCTCCTTTCTTCAAAAATGAAGTTACATTAGCTACCCTCCAGTCCCCAGTAACCGATCCAGAGTCGAGAGAACATTGGAAAATTATCACCAATGAATCCACGATTTCTAGGGCCACCTTGAGTCCTCTGGGATGCAGACCATCTGGCCCTGGGGATTTATCTGCCTTCAGTCCCAACAGTTTACCTAACACTTTACTACATTCAGTGTTTCCTATGTGGCCACCGCAACATCAGCTTCCAATAATTTGCCCAGCCAACAATGGGCAATTATGGACACCACCCTTCCTGAGATCATCTGTTGCCGACCCTGATCTGTTCTGGCCTTTTCTTGCCTCCCACCCCTACCACTATCACTCTGAAGAAGGGTTCCGGCCCAAAACGTCAACAATTCCTTTTCTCCAGAGATGCTGCCTGACCTGCAGAGTTACTCAAGCATTTTGTGTATATTTTTGGTATAAACCAACATCTGCAGTTCCTTCCTAACCAAAAAAGCAAGCCCTTTAGGCTCACCTTGTCCATGCTGCCCGTGGTGCAGATCAATGTTAGTCCCATTAGTGATAAGACCTAACTTCGCTGAACAAAGCCTGCTGGATCTCCTGGTTGCTTACCATGCTAGCTCTCCTTCCCATTCCTATACTAACCTTTCTGTCCTGGATCTCCTCCACTGCCACAGTGAGACCACATGCAAACAGGAGGAAAGGCACATATTCCTTCTCCTTCCCACCTTCCGCCTACATTCCTTCCTCAGGCTTCACAGTTCGCACATCTTCTTTCCTTATCTCACACTTTCTGTCTGGACTTTGTCTAGTCACTTGCCTATTAAACATCAACCCCCTCTCCGCCCCACCCCCACCTCTCCTCTGGCTTCCTCCCTCCGCAACTCAAAATGTCACTCCACGTTCTGCAGAGATGCTGCTTAACCTGGTGAGTTGCTCCAGCAGTTTGGTCTTTTTTTGTTTATTTCAAAGCTTTTCTTATAATTAGTTTAGAGATACAGCACGGAAACAGACCCTGTGGCCCACTGAGTTCGAGCTGACCAGCGATCCCTGCACACTAACACTATCCTGCACACATTAGGAACAATTTACAATTTTTACCGAAGCTAATTAGCCTACAAACTCTTTAGAGTGTGGGAGGAAACTGGAGCGCCTGGAGAAAACCCACGCAGGTCAAAGGGAGAATGTACAAACTCCATACAGACAGCACCCATATTCAAGATCGAACACGGGTCTCTGACGCTGTAAGGCAGCAACTCTACCGCTGCACCACTGTGCTGCCCTATTTTAATACTTCATGTGTAACAGTAAAAGAGTTCTTGAGACTTTTTCCTTATTTTCTGACCTATGACATGATGTGGAATCATCTGGGGGAATAAAATGAATTGCAATCTAGACTTTGAGAAAAATGTGTCAGTTTATAACCATGCTTATATTTATTTAGGAACTCGCCAGAATTTCAGAAGTTGCTGGGGATTGCAATGGAAATGTTTTTGCTGTGTTGTGATGATGCAGAGTCAGATGTCCGAATGGTGGCAGATGAATGCTTAAATAAAATTATTAAGGTAAGTCAGCATTGTTGAATCACATTTGCAAATGCCTTTGACATTCTGCTTGTGTTTCTGATAGTTGTGCATTAAACACCTATCCACGTTCTCCAGAGCAAAGTTGTTAATTTGTGGCGATAAGGGCAAACAAAATGTACTTAATGTGGTGAATGTTATGAGAATCTGTGAGAATGTGTTGTGTACGTGGCAAGGTACCCTTTGGTTATCTACGTAGTTTATTTATTGAAGCCTGCACTCATGCTTGTGTTTTCTGTGGATTATTTCCAATCGTCTCTGGTCAAGTTGGATGTGACAATAGCACTGTCCATTTCATCTTATTTACCCACCAACTCTTTGACCACTGACATACATTGGCTTCTGCTTAACTAGAATTAACAATAATTCCAACAAGAGAATTTGAGAGAGGGGTGTTATTTTTGACAGAGCCATTGCTGAACCAGAAGCCAATGTAACTCCTTCCGATTTCTGTAGACTTGTCTGATTTCTGTTCTCAACGAGGCTTTCCGTTCCAGGACATCTGAAATATTCTCTTTTTTCTCCCAGGATATGTATCTTCTTCCCCACTGTGATTGACCAAGCCCTTGCCGTATCTCCACATCTCCTCAACATCTCGCTCTCACCCTTGCCCCTTATTGCCCCTTCCCCCAGACAGAACGGGGAGAGTTCCTTCTGGTCTAAAGTTTCTCCCCATCAGCTTCTGCATCCAGCACAATGTTCTTTGACACTTCTGCCAACTATGTTATCCCACCATCTTCCCTCTTCCTCTGCTCACCCAATTTTCCCTCTGCTCACCCAATTCTTCTTTCCGCTGGGATCACTCTCCTCACTCCCTGGATTGCTTGGGAGAATATTACTCCAAATGTGGTCAAACCAAAGTCTAATAAAGCTGCCACGCGACTCCCTGACTCGTTTACGCAATGCCCCAACAGATGAAGGCAAGCATACGATAAGCCTTTTATATCATTCTATCAACATGTGTTGCTGCTTTCAGGGAGCAATGGACTTGGACCCCAAGATCCCTCTGTAAGATCAATGCCCTTAAGAATCTTGCCATTAGCTGTATACATTTACATGCTCTTACATTTGACCTCTCAAAGAATATAAGAGATATTGAATTTGCAGACAGGAAGTCACACTGTTTAAACGACTGAAAATCAAGGTGCCAGGAGTGGTGAAAATGAGATTGCATGCGGCGTCCAATTTCAACGTATTGAGGGCACAGCAGAGAAGAAAGAGCAAATAGAATTGAAGGAATTAAAAAATATATTTATTTCTGTCCTGGAACCTTATTTGCTTTATTAGTAATTGAATAGTTAAATAGAACAGTCCTGACATTAATATCTTGAAATTTGTATTTGAATTTTAAAATATTGTTAAAAATCATGCACCTAATATCACTATTTTTATTTAACAGGCCCTGACTGATTCAAATCTGCCACGGTTACAACTAGAATTGTATAAAGAAATTAAAAAGGTTGGTAAGCAATTGGAAGAATGTTCTAATGAATTCTAATAAATGATTTTATAGTTATACTAGACCAAGTGCAGACCTGTTGGGTCTGTTCCCCCAACGTGCAGTTGAGGGGGGGGGGGGGGGGGGTGGCATGCGGCGGGGGGGCAGAGAGGGGGGGAACAGGGAGGGGGGTAGAGGGAGGGGGGGAACGGAGAGGTGGGAGAGAGGTGGGAGAGAGAGAGAGAGAGAGGTGGGGGAGAGGGGGAGAGAGGTGGGGGAGAGGGGGAGAGAGAGGGAGTGAGAGAGAGGGGGTCGCAAGGTTTTTATCAAAGGACTTGCGAGGCGCGACTGGCAGCACGTTGGGTTTGCAGTGGGAGGGAGGGAGGAGGCAGAGGGAAGGAGGATGGGGGAGAGAGAGGGAGAGGGTGGACCTAAACTCGGTGAGCGGGCGGCTCTGACGGGGTCGACCTCGGGTGATGTGGAGAGCCTTGGCAGCTCTTGCGTGACGATTCCCCGTGTCCCTGCGATCAACGGAGGAATTGCAGGTTTCCCAGAGGGAGTAATGTCCCGCGCGACAATAACTGCCGCCGCCATGTTCAAGCCGGTGACCGGCTGTGACCTCCAGTGACCTTCCGATCTGCAGAGCATTTTGAGAACGTGGGGGGGGGGCGTTTGGAGTGGGCGGACGGGCGTGGGAGTCCTGCTGCGGGTGGTGGGGGGGGGGGTTGGAGTGGGCAGGCGTGGGCAGGCGTGGGAGTCCAGCTGCGGGAGGCGTGGCGCGAGCGTACTTGTGCTGGGCACGGGGCTTTAATCCAAAGCGGCCGGGGGGGGGAGGGGGGGCGGCGCCTGGAGGCAGGTGGGCATTGTGACGTCAGCAGCTGGTGAGCGCTGTTTAGATGTTAAAAATTGAGTTTTGTGATCAATTTTATTCAAAATCTGGGGAAATAATTGACACACACACACACACACACACACACACACACACACACACACACTTTAATAACTAATGAGATTAGTTTAGAGATATAGCGTGGACATAGGCCCTTTGGCCCATTGAGTCCGCACCTACCAGCAATCCCCCCCCCCCATACACTAACACTATCCTATACTCTAGGGACAATTTAACCAATGCCAATTCACTTACAAATCTGTGTGTCTTTGGAGTGTAGGAAACTGGAGCTCCCAGCAAAAACCCACTTGGTCACAGGGAGAATGTACAAACTCCATACAGCCACTACCCGTAGTCAGGGTCGAACCCGGGTCTCTGGCGCGGTAAGGCAGCAACTCTACCGCTGTGCCACCGTAGTGACATTAATGTTTCTGACATAGCCTGCACTTGATGCCCTTGTCACTTCCACTTGAAGAAACCAGTGAGTCATGCAATGCCTCCAGGCAAGCCTAAATCCCAGCAATAGTGGTACTGTTTATGACTAGGAGTAACTCTCTGAATCTATTCCATGAACTTTCATCTGAAGAAAAGGTAGGTTTGGGAATTGCATTATCGATTATCTTTCAACATGCAGTTATTCTTTTCCTCTGTTTCGCAGAATGGTTCATCAAGAAGCTTGCGGGCTGCGCTCTGGAGATTCGCTGAGCTGGCTCACCTTGTCCGTCCACAGAAGTGCAGGTCAGTTACCTCTTCCTGTGCATTGTTCTTAATTTGTTCGTAATTTATTTTGTAAAAGCTGTACCAGCGTGGAGTTTTCAGGGTTTCCTTTTCTCAATTCTATCGAAGTCTGCGTTTTGAAAGTAGTGTGCTTCCTAGATGACTCCTTAAATGTGCTGAGGTATGTTTGGGTGTAGGATTAATTATCGTTCATTAAACCAGGATTCCTTTTACTTCCTCTCTGATTCTTCTTTAAAATATCTTAATACTGCTCGGGCTCCTTGTCATCTGATCCTAAATGTATGTTTTTATTTTGCACCTCTCCTCCCCCTAGCTCGGCTTTTAAATTGCAAATCCTCCACTTTTTCTCTCCCTCCTCCCACTCCCTAGATTTTTAAGAAGGGTCGATGAACCGAAATGTCGACTGGTTTCTCTTTTCACAGATGCCGCCTGATTAGCTAGATGAATTGCTGTAGCTTTGGGAGCAACAACAGCAGCAGCAGGAGGAGATTAGCAAGAGATACGACTGATTGGCTCTAGCCCAAGTGGGAGGAGAGAAGTGAAAACAGTTTAAGTACAGGTCAAGGACAGGCAGACTTGACTCAGAATTGCTGTAGCTTTGGGAGCAACAACAGCAGCAGCAGGAGGAGATTAGCAAGAGATACGACTGATTGGCTCTAGCCCAAGTGGGAGGAGAGAAGTGAAAACAGTTTAAGTACAGGTCAAGGACAGGCAGACTTGACTCAGAATTGCTGTAGCTTTGGGAGCAACAACAGCAGCAGCAGGAGGAGATTAGCAAGAGATACGACTGATTGGCTCTAGCCCAAGTGGGAGGAGAGAAGTTTGTAAATTGGTAAATCAGGCAATTTATCAGTCAATTTAAGTAAGACTGCTCTTAGGGAGCGGCAGTGAGTGAAGTGTCCTGTGAGAAAAGTGTGAGTCTTTGGCTCGAGAGTCTTCGGCGAGGAGGCTGAGGAGAGGAGACTACGCAAAACACTGCAGAGGGAAAGACGAAAGAAGGAGATGTCAGGCAAGCTGATTCAGTGTGATGCTTGCAGTATGTGGGAGGTCAAGGACACCGCTGGTGCCTCTGGCTGCTACAAATGCGAAAAGTGCATCCAGGTAGAGCTCCTGAAGGGCCGTGTTGGGGAACTGGAGAAGCAAGTGGATGACCTCCGGTTCGTCCGAGAAACGGAGTCGTTCCTCGACAAGTCCTACAGTACGATTGTTACACCTAAGGTACTGGAAGAGAGAAGGTGGGAGACAGTGAGAACGGGAGGGAAGCATGGAATGCCAACGTCCCCGGGGGTTGTACCTCTTGTGAACAGGTTCACCCACTTAGAAGCTGTCGGGACAGAAGAGGTGTTTACACTGGGCGGCGGACTGGCTTGTGATGCGAATAGGGCTGTTGAGCCAAAACCAAAAAGGCCTAAGGCAGGCAACGCCATTGTAGTAGGAGACTCCATTGTGAGAGGTACGGACAGGGGTTTCTGCGGCAACAGACGGGATGCGAGGATGGTGTGCTGCCTTCCTGGTGCCAGGATCCAGGATGTCACGGACAGAGTGCAGAAAATCCTCAAGGGCGAAGGTGAACATCCGGAAGTGGTAGTGCATGTCGGCACAAACGATGTCGGAAAGAAGGGGATGAATATTCTGCAACGTGACTTTAGAGAGCTCGGAAAAATGCTGAAAAGCAGGACGTCCAGGGTTGTTATCTCCGGTTTGCTTCCAGTTCCTCGTGCTGGCGAGAGCAGGAACAGGGAGATACGGGACCTGAACGTGTGGCTGAGGAACTGGTGCACGGGGCAGGGATTTAGATTCTTAGATCACTGGGATCTGTTTTGGGGTAAGGGGGAACTGTACAAAAGGGACGGATTGCATCTTAACAGGTGTGGGACCAGCATTCTGGCAGGCAGGTTTGCCACTGCTACACGGGTGGTTTTAAACTGAATAAGGGGGGTGGGGTGTCGAATGGGATAGTGGAGGATGGAGTTAAAGGGAAAGGGTTTCTTAAATGTGTGAGCGTAGAGACAGAGGGGTGTAAAATGAAGGTAGAAGCAATAGGTAGCAAGGTGAAAAGTAAAAGTGGCAGGCAGACAAAACCAGGGCAAAAATCAAAAAGGGCCACTTTTCAACATAATTGTATAAGGGGTAAGAGTGTTGTAAAAACAAGCCTGAAGGCTTTGTGTCTCAACGCAAGGAGCATTCGTAATAAGGTGGATGAGTTGAATGTGCAGATAGCTATTAATGACTATGATATAGTTGGGATCACGGAGACATGGCTCCAGGGTGACCAAGGCTGGGAGCTGAACATCCAGGGATATTCAATATTCAGGAGGGATAGACAGAAAGGAAAAGGAGGTGGGGTAGCGTTGCTGGTTAGAGAGGAGATTAACGCAATGGAAAGGAAGGACATTAGTTTGGAGGATGTGGAATCGGTATGGGTAGAGCTGCGAAACACTAAGGGGCAGAAAACGCTGGTGGGTGTTGTGTACAGGCCACCTAACAGTAGTAGTGAAGTTGGAGATGGTATCAAACAGGAAATTAGAAATGCGTGCGACAAAGGCAAAACCGTTATAATGGGTGACTTCAATCTACATATAGATTGGGTGAATCAAATTGGCAGGGGTGCTGAGGAAGAGGATTTTTTGGAATGTATGCGGGATAGTTATCTAAATCAACATGTAGAGGAACCAACGAGAGAGCAGGCTATTTTAGACTGGGTATTGAGTAATGAGGAAGGGTTAGTTAGCAGTCTTGTTGTACGTGCCCCCTTGGGCAAGAGTGACCATAATATGGTTGAGTTCTTCATTAGGATGGAGAGTGACATTGTTAATTCAGAAACAATGGTTCTGAACTTAAAGAAAGGTAACTTTGAGGGTATGAGACGTGAATTGGCCAAGATTGACTGGCAATTAATTCTAAAAGGGTTGACGGTGGATATGCAATGGAAGACATTTAAAGACTGCATGGATGAACTACAAAAATTGTTCATCCCAGTTTGGCAAAAGAATAAATCAGGGAAGGTAGTGCATCCGTGGATAACAAGGGAAATCAGGGATAGTATCAAAGCGAAGGATGATGCGTACAAATTAGCCAGAAAAAGCAGCATACCGGAGGACTGGGAGAAATTCAGAGACCAGCAGAGGAGGACAAAGGGCTTAATTAGGAAAGGAAAAATAGATTATGAAAGAAAACTGGCAGGGAACATAAAAACTGACTGCAAAAGTTTTTATAGATATGTGAAAAGAAAGAGATTAGTTAAAACAAATGTAGGTCCCTTGCAGTCAGAAACGGGTGAGTTGATCATGGGGAACAAGGATATGGCGGACCAATTGAATAACTACTTTGGTTCCGTCTTCACTAAGGAAGACATAAATAATCTGCCGGAAATAGCAGGGGACCGCGGGTCAAAGGAGTTGGAGGAATTGAGTGAAATCCAGGTTAGCCGGGAAGTGGTGTTGGGTAAATTAAATGGATTAAAGGCCGATAAATCCCCAGGGCCAGATAGGCTGCATCCCAGAGTACTTAAGGAAGTAGCTCCAGAAATAGTGGATGCATTAGTAATAATCTTTCAAAACTCTTTAGATTCTGGAGTAGTTCCTGAGGATTGGCGGGTAGCAAACGTAACCCCACTTTTTAAGAAGGGAGGGAGAGAGAAAACGGGGAATTACAGACCAGTTAGTCTAACATCGGTAGTGGGGAAACTGCTAGAGTCAGTTATTAAAGATGGGATAGCAGCACATTTGGAAAGTGGTGAAATCATTGGACAAAGTCAGCATGGATTTACAAAAGGTAAATCATGTCTGACGAATCTTATAGAATTTTTCGAGGATGTAACTAGTAGCGTGGATAGGGGAGAACCAGTGGATGTGGTGTATCTGGACTTCCAGAAGGCTTTCGACAAGGTCCCACATAAGAGATTAGTTTACAAACTTAAAGCACACGGCATTGGGGGTTCAGTATTGATGTGGATAGAGAACTGGCTGGCAAACAGGAAGCAAAGAGTAGGAGTAAACGGGTCCTTTTCACAATGGCAGGCAGTGACTAGTGGGGTACCGCAAGGCTCAGTGCTGGGACCCCAGCTATTTACAATATATATTAATGATCTGGATGAGGGAATTGAAGGCAATATCTCCAAGTTTGCGGATGACACTAAGCTGGGGGGCAGTGTTAGCTGTGAGGAGGATGCTAGGAGACTGCAAGGTGACTTGGATAGGCTGGGTGAGTGGGCAAATGTTTGGCAGATGCAGTATAATGTGGATAAATGTGAGGTTATACATTTTGGTGGCAAAAACAGGAAAGCAGACTATTATCTAAATGGTGGCCGACTAGGAAAAGGGGAGATGCAGCGAGACCTGGGTGTCATGGTACACCAGTCATTGAAAGTGGGCATGCAGGTGCAGCAGGCAGTGAAGAAAGCGAATGGTATGTTAGCTTTCATAGCAAAAGGATTTGAGTATAGGAGCAGGGAGGTTCTACTGCAGTTGTACAGGGTCTTGGTGAGACCACACCTGGAGTATTGCGTACAGTTTTGGTCTCCAAATCTGAGGAAGGACATTATTGCCATAGAGGGAGTGCAGAGAAGGTTCACCAGACTGATTCCTGGGATGTCAGGACTGTCTTATGAAGAAAGACTGGATAGACTTGGTTTATACTCTCTAGAATTTAGAAGATTGAGAGGGGATCTTATAGAAACTTACAAAATTCTTAAGGGGTTGGACAGGCTAGATGCAGGAAGATTGCTCCCAATGTTGGGGAAGTCCAGGACAAGGGGTCACAGCTTAAGGATAAGGGGGAAATCCTTTAAAACCGAGATGAGAAGAACTTTTTTCACACAGAGAGTGGTGAATCTCTGGAACTCTCTGCCACAGAGGGTAGTCGAGGCCAGTTCATTGGCTATATTTAAGAGGGAGTTAGATGTGGCCCTTGTGGCTAAGGGGATCAGAGGGTATGGCGAGAAGGCAGGTACGGGATACTGAGTTGGATGATCAGCCATGATCATATTGAATGGCGGTGCAGGCTCGAAGGGCCGAATGGCCTACTCCTGCACCTAATTTCTATGTTTCTATGTTTCTATGAATTCTTGCAGCATTTCTGTACATGTACCTGTCATTTAAGGATGCCTGCTGATTTTGCTCCCATGTAAATCTGGGTTGTATCTACATGTGACTTTTCTGCATGGTCATATTACTGGCAACGCTCGAGTAAAAAAAGAAAATTAGTTAGAAGTGGTGACGGTATTTTATCTTGTTAATCGTCCAGGTCCCCGTGAATTTTCTGTGGCTGAAAAGAGTAGATGGGATAAGAGAATAGTTAAGCCATTCCTTATTCTGTACGTCTCTTTAATCATACCCCTCATTATAAATAATCACCCACAGGTGACTTACTAAGCTGTTAAAGTTAGGAACAGCAAATTGATCCCCCAGCTCTCAATTTCAGTGTCTTGGTTCTGAGCAGCTCTCACTTCCTTGTTTCCTACTGCAGCAAATAGTACCTTACATAGACAATGACCAGGTGAAAGGTGTCAAGAGACAATAGACAATAGGTGCATGAGTAGGTCATTCGGCCCTTCTAGCCAGCACCGCCATTCACTGTGATTGTTAAGAGTTTGTTATAAATGCTGAAAATGGAACAGTGAATTTCTCAGATAGGCACAAAATGCTGGAGTGACTCAGCGAGTCAGGCAGCATATCTGGAGAAAAGGAATAGGTGATGTTTCGGGTCAAGACTCTTCTTCAGACTGAGAGATGAAGGAGAGGAAAACTAGAGGTATGACAAGGTACAAAGAACAAATGAATGAAATATATGAATAGAATAAATCAAAGCCAGCAACGATGATCAAGGAAAGGTGGAGTCCACATTGGTCCATTATTGCCTTTGGAAAAGGTGATAACGAGTGGATACAAACAGTGAAAGTAAGCAGGAAGACAGTGAAACTAGTAGGGTGACTAGTGTGGGAGAGGGACAGAGAGAGAGAGGGGGATGCAAGGGTTACTTGAAATGAGATAAATCAATATTCATACCAATTATTTGCAGCAGCTAAACAAAGTCATAAACACAATGCACAAATAATATATAATAAACATTTTCAAAGTTAACTGAATGTTTTTGATTGGTTATCTATAGAATGAACTGTGTATATACCTGGTGCTGAAGGTTTTGTAAATTATGAATAAATAATTTATGCACGTACACCTTGCACTAAAGTCAGAGATTGTGTATTTGCAAATATTGGACATTTCCCTTGACGATTCATTTTTTTGGCTTCAATGAGTAAAATTGCTTATGTTTAAACCTACGTTTGTTACCTGACTAGGCCGTATCTTGTGAATCTGCTTCCCTGCCTGGCCAGAATCAGCAAGCGATCGGAAGAATCTGTGCAGGAGACGCTGGCTGGTGCCGTGCCAAAGATAATGGCAGCTTTGGGAAACTTTGCCAATGACGGAGAAATCAAGGTACTTTCAGTGATTCAATGATACTTTGTCATGTGTACCTAGGTACAGTGAAACGCTTTGTTTTGCAAACAACCCGGTAAAATCATATGGTGAACCTCGCGTAGGCAGTACACAAGTCGCCACATTTCTGGCGCCGACAAAGTTACATAAGTTCACCCAACAGTCCTATCTTCTGCCTGCCGCTGGACGTGGCAGCAGACGGCCCCCCCTGCCGGGCCCCCCGTTCTCGGCGACCCCCTGCTGGGTCCTCATCATTTATGGTGGCCCCTCTACTGGGTTTTATACTGCCTCTGGTGCATTATTTTTAGTAATTACCCCACATAGCAATTTACAGAACTTTTCCAAAGAGAGAAACACAAGGCTCTGATATTGATGTATAATCCATATATTTCTACTAAGTTTAATTAAACATTTATTTGAAGGTGCTTTTTAGTAAGTAGGTTAAAACTTGGTCAAGAGCACAAACTACTTTTGTACAGATGGGGCATATTAAGTGATTTGATGTCAATATCTTAAGGGAAGTTTAAGCCTTGATTTTTATTTTATTTTGGAACTTAGTCAATAGAAGAAATGAAGACATAAGAAACTGTAGATGCTGACCTGAAACGTTATTTGTCCATTTCACTTCACAGATGTTGACTTCCTCCAGCAGTTTGTTCTTGACAAAAGAAGAAATATTTTCTGTGTCAGGAGTTTTGTAAAAATATTGATGGACCAAATTTTATTTCAGGATGTTGACAATACTTCTCTCTGTTCGGTTGTTCACTTTGCTGTTCTATTTGACAGGGGGTGATGATCATATGAACTGCCAGAGGAGTTAGTTGAGGCAGGTACAATAACAACATTTAAAATACATTTGGACATGTACATAGAAAGGAAAGATTAAGAGGGATATGAGCCAAATGCGGGAAAATGGGACTAGTTTAGAAGGGGATGTCTCGGTCAGCATGGGTGAGTTGGGCAATAGGGCCAGTTTCTGTGCTCTATGATATAAAGAAATCTAGAAACTTTTTTTAACCTTGAAGTTACTTGCTCTTCTCTAAAGGGCAAATGTATTGTATGTCGTGTTCTGAGAGTGACTGATATGTGACATTTCCTATGTTCCTTTCTTTGACCTATTTCCCTTCATAGCTTCAACGTTAGATGATATTGAGCAACCTGGCTCGAATTTAAAACAAACAATTGATCGGTCTGTTTGTGGTGGAGTGTTGCAAACTTCTAACAATGTTTTACTTTCACTTCTGAAAGTCTTGGCACAATTATACGGCTGTTCACTCCTGTCGTAGATTTCCCCGCCACGAAGCTTAAGTTTCACTATTCGTGTCCTTGAATATCTTGTAAATTTCAATTGTATCACGCTAATGGAACCCTAATTTATGTGTAAATACAAATCTTTATGTAAATACAACTTATCAGAAAATTGTTTTCTCCTGTCTAGCCTAATAGATAGTGGGAAATTACTTCCTCTGGCGAAGGAATTTAAAAGAAAATGGGAATTAAAACATGGAACATAGAAATGTACAGCACAGTAACAGGCCCTTCGGCCCACAATGTCTGTGTCAAACATAATGGCAAAAAGAATTTAAGCTCATCTACCTGCACGTGATCCATATCCCTCCATTCCCTGTATATCCATGTGCCTTTCTAAAAGCCTCTTAAACACCACTATCAAATCTGCCTCCACCTAAGGGTATTGCCTTAAAATTAGAGCCGGGTCATTTTGTAAAAATATTTGAAAGCATTCTTTTGTTTAGTTTGGGATAACATTTTTAATGGAACTGAAATGCAATTTTGCAGCTTTTAAAAACAAAGCGCCATAGGAACCATTTTATTGGAATGTTTCACAACATAGTTTGGGAACAGCTCCATCCAAGACAGCAAGAAATTGCAGAAAATTGTGGAAGCAGCCTACCTTCCTTCCATTGACTCCATCTACACTTCATGCTGCCTCAGCAAGGCAATCAGCATAAACAAGGATGGATCTCACCCTGGGCACTCCAACTTCCCCCTCTCCCATCGGGCATGAGGTACAAAAGTGTGAAAACACATACATCCAGATTCAGGGACAGTTTCTGTTATTAGGCAACTGAACCATCCCATCCAACTAGAGAGCACTCTGACCTACCATCTACTCATTGGAGACCGTTGGACTATCTTCAATCTGACTTTATTGGACGTTATCTTGCACTAAACGTTATACCTTTATCCTATATCCGTACTCTGGACTCTGGACTGGGTAGCAAGCAACAAAATAGCAGTGGAGCACAGTAGGTTGAGGGGGGAAGGTAGTCAGATCAGGGGTCAAGAATCAAGAGTGCTTTATTGTCATATGTCCCAGAAAGACCAATTAAATCGTTGAAAATTAATCAAGAAAAAAATAGAGGAAGCTTCACAAGTTAATTAAGCTATGCAAAGGGTTTTTGAAAATGGGGAAATGTGCCAAAGCAAGTGGATCTAGATGAAATAACAAGGAACTGCAGATGCTGGTTAAAACCCAAAGATGGACACGAAATGCTGGAGTGACTCAGCGGGTCATGCAACATCCCTGGAGATCGTAGATGCTGTCTGACCATTTTTGATCTCCAGGGATGCTGCATGACCCACTGAGTTACTCCAGCACTGAGAGCATCTTTGGATTTGGAATGGGACAGGATTCCAGTCAATGTAAGGTGGACTTTGAACTGCAATCAGATTTCTGTCCCATGCCCTCTTAATTTTAAGAACTTTGAGAAGTGGCGGGACAGTGGCGCAGCGGTCGAGTTGCATTACAGCGCCTGTGACCTGGGTTTGATCCTGGCTATGGGTGCTGTCTGTATGAAGTTTGTAGGTTCTTCCTGTGACCACAGGGGTTTTCTCCGGGTGCTCCGGTTTCCTAGTGTGTAACATAGTGCTAGTGTACAGGGTGATCGCTAGTTGGCGCAGACTTGGTTGGCGAACGATCCTATTTCCACGCTGTATCTCTAAAGTCCAAAGAGAATTACTTTGTTTATTTAGAGGAACAAAAGTAGATTTATATTGAGTCTCAGTGAAATCGTTATTAACCATTGGGCTCTTAAGCGGCTCTCAGAATTGCATTAGCTGTTGAAAGATAGGTGTGATAATAAGTCTCCCAGTTCTTCGTTTAGATCTTTGTACCAACAGTGTGAAGTAGCTCTCTTTCTGACTGCTCTTGTTAAATCTGGATTGTAAACATGCCAGCTCAGCTCATGTGCTGTCACTGATGTCTGGGGAATGCAATGGAGCATCATCAGCTAAATGTGGTGGCTGATGTCATGATTTTTTTTCTGATCTGGCCTCATTCTTGAGATTAGCACAGCTTTCAGAGATGTCTTGAAAATGGCATCATTTTCAGACTCCAGATAGATGTAATCAATGATTACGATATGTACAGCATATGATTTACAATTTTTGGGCACTTTTACTGAGAATACAAGTTAGAGATACAGGAGTTTTTAGGGGCGGTACGGTAGATTAGCAGTAGAGTTGCTACCTTATAGCACCAGAAACCCGTGTTCATTCCTGACTAAGGGTGCTGTCTGTGAGGAGTTTGTAGGTTCTTGCGTGTGTTTCCTCTGGGTGCTCTGGTTTCCTTCCACACTCCAAAAATGTACAAGTTTGTAGGTTAATTGACTTCAGTAAAAAAAAAATGTATTCCTAATGTGTAGGATAGGGCTGGTGTACAGGGATCGCTGGTCGGCGCGGACTTGATGAGCCGAAGGGCCTATTTCTGCGCTGTATCGCTAATCTAAATTTGATCTTGCAAATTTGTGTCTTTTAATGTGGAAACCGTTTTTGGACAGTATCCATGTTTATATTTGAATTTATCAATGCTTTAGTGATGGTGCTTTCAATCTTGTAAATAATAAGATGACCAGCCTAATGTCTAACTACATCAATATACAGTGTGAGTTCTGCATCATCGGTGTCACTAGATTGGGATCGCTTCGCTTAATCTGAACTTCAGTCTGTCATATTCCTGAAATTCCAGTTTATTTTTTGCAGCTGTTGCCAAAAACAGCCACACTATGAGTTGGTAAAATCCTTGAGCACTTGCACTTGCTTTGCCAAGGTCAGCTATTCCCCACTCCATTGGATGTGATTGCACTGTATATGTTATCCCTTCCCGTGTAAGGCCGAGGAGTTGGATCCTGCTTGACATTGCGTGACAACTTTGACTTGAACCATTGCTTCCCTCCCACCATGATTAACAAAGTGCTTGACCTCATCTCATCCATTTCCTGTGCTTCTGGGGAGAATGGGGTTGAGAGGAAAAGATAGATCAGCCATGATTGAATGGCGGAATAGACACAATGGACCGAACAGCCTACTTCTGCTGCTTTGACTGATGTCCTTATGAACTAATGGTATAGTTCAATTTTGTTTGATTGCATTTCCATGAAGTGCTCACTTAATTAACAATTGAAATGGTAGTTAGTCTTTGGTTTATCAATGTTTTGGCAATCTCAGAAGGATAAACACCTTTTTCAAATGTTCTTCAGATGTAATCAATATCAGATGTTGTAAGAATCAATGGTTAATCGTAACAATGCCGCTATATTGCTGAAAAATATGTTGCGGGAGACTCCTGTGTATTCTGCTGTGTTTCAAAGAAAATACATCCTAACCAGCATTTCTCCATTGTTGTTCAACTGGACAATAGTTTTTAATTATCCTGTATTTAATATTTAAATTTCAGATTTTGTTGAAGACCTTTATTGGGAACCTAAAATCGAGTTCTCCAACCATGCGTAGAACTGCAGCCAGCTCCGCTGTTGGCATCTGTCAACATTCGAGAAAAACTCAGTACTTCTATACCTGGCTTTTGAATGTGATTTTGGGTAAGACTGTTATGGTTCAATTATTACAAGTGTGGAGCCAGAGGACACTGCGGATGTTGGAAGCTTGAGCGAAAAATAAACTGCTGAAGTAATACAGTCGGTCATACAGCACAAAAGCATGGTCTTCGGCTCAACACATCCGCACCGAATAAGATGCCCCATCTAAGCGAGTCCTATTTGGCCAATTTCCCACTCAGCCTTTCCTCTCCATGTTCCTGTCCAAGCGTCTTTTAAATGCTGTCACAGCACCTGCCTTAACTACCTCCTTCGGCAGCTCGGTCCATATACCCACCACCTTATGAGTGAAAATAATGCCTCTTAGGTTCCTATTAAATCTCGCCCCTCTCATCTTAAACTACAGTGGCGCAGCGGTAGAGTTGCTGCCTCTCGGCACCAGAGACCCGGGTTTGATCCTCACTACGGTGTCGTCTGTATGAAGTTTATACATTTTCTTTGTGACCACGTGGATTTTCTCCGGGTGCTTCGGTTTCCTTCCCCATTCCAAAGACATGCAAGTTTGTAGGTTAATTGGCTTCTGTAAATTACCCCTAATGTGTTGGATGTCAAATTGGGATAACGTAGAACGAGTCTAGGGTTAATTGCTGGTTGGGACCCTTCGTCACACTGAAGAAGGATCCCGACCTGAAACATTGTCTGTCCGTTTCCTTTCATAGATGCTGCCCAACCCGCTGTGTTCCTCCAGCAGTTTGCATTATTGGAAATTGGCTTATCGAAATAATCTTATGTGCTCTATGTATTTCTTTCAGGGGTGTGGTATTGCAGGCAGGTCTAGCATTTTTAATTATCCTTAGTCACATATGAACAGATGGTGACAAACTGACTTCTCAAATTGATGCAGTGATGTTGATAAGTAGTTAGTTTCAGAATCTTGATCCAACTGCCGTGAAAGAAATGCCTCAATGTATGTTTTGGAAATGCTTCTTTGCAACCTGCTGTTGCTGGTCCTGTAGGTCGTGAGAGTGCTATTTTGTTACTTGTGTACGCTTTTCTGGGTCAGGGGTTCTGCCAAAGAAACACTTGATTAAATTGCATGTGATAAATCACTGGGGACATGCGATTTTGCTTTGACTTTGAGATTATTTTAAACCGTGTGAAGGTGCTCCTTGATGACAGCGATAGGTTTTGTTGAGAGTGTGCTCAAATGTTTATTTAAGTTATTCAGGAAATTGCTGGGGCTACTGCATCATCTGTGCATATGTGAGAATCACCATCCTGCTAGAGTTGATTGCTGTTTCAGCCATTTTGCATAACAATTTAATGTGGCTGGGTTTTATTTTGATCTGTTGCAGCTTTTTTTTTAAATGATCTGTTGTATGCACACCTTGTTTTTTAAAATTTGTTCTTTGGACTTAGGAAATCCCATTTAAGGGCCTACAAAATGAACCATGAGCCAGTGTGCTCCTCATGTTAGAGCTAAGAATAACGAATCCCATAGAAGCTTTCATTAATTCACGGCATCCTAAACCACTTCATAGCCAATTATAACATGGAGAAATATTTCATTGTTAGGTGGGGAACACTAGAATTTTAATTCAAATAATAATAGTTGGGTGGTCATTCAAGTTTTTGTGGCCTTGTTCCAATGAGGTATAGGTAAAGTGTATTTCCACAATGCAGATTGAATATCACGTAATTGGTAAATTAATGAATATTATTTGTATTATGTGGGGCCAATTGGTAACAACGTAGTTTCAATAGAACCACTTAAAATTTACATTGGAAATTGACAAGGGGGAAAAAGCTGCCTTGGGGGAAAAAAACAGTTGAGGGAAAGAAAATTGCTTCCACGTAATCTCCCCACTGTAATCAGACACCATTGACTCTCAGAAGCATAGCTGTTACTTACTCAGTGGGTGGTCGTTGAAATTAACATGAAACCACTTGCTTTGGCAAGTAAGTGCTATTAAACCATGGAATATGGAATGAGCTGCCAGCGGAGGTAGTTGAGCAGGTACTATAATCTACACTATTACTAAAACTCCCATCTTGTCCTCTTCCGGTTTGCGTTGTTTTTTAATTTGCGCAAAAACGGTACCCTATATCGCTAGGATTTTTCGCCACCTTACTCACCGTTGTTCTCTGCTCCAAGCACACCAAGTTTTGTTCCGATCGGTGAAATATTACAAAAGTTGTTGGTCTATTATTCGCCGGGATGGCGACGCCCTTCAGGCACCGAGAATAAAGCTGAAGCAGCGGAGTGTGGGCTGTGTTCTGTGGGCGGGGGCTGGCTGTGTTCATGGGCTGGCTGTGTTCGCGGACGGGGGCTGCCCGTGTTCGCGGGCGGGGGCGGTCTGTGTTCGCGGGCAGGGGCTGTGAGCGCGACAGGCGCTGGGGACGGTAGCAGCTGTGTGAGTCCGGAGCCGGGCCCTGGATCCGGTGAGTGGGGCCGGGAACCGGTGAGCCCACACCCCCCCCCTCCCCCACAACCCCCCTCCCCTACACCCCTCTCCCCTACACCCTCACCATCCCCTACACCCCCCTCCCCCACACTCCTCATACTACCCACACCCCTCCCCCCCACATACCCCCCCTTCCTTACCCCGACAACCCCCCTCCCCACACACTCCCTCTCCCCCACACCTTCACCACCCCTGCACAGACCCCCTCCCCCGCACCCCCTCACCCACCAGCCCCCGACAGGCCCCGCTTGAAACCACCCCCATCGCCTGGCTGCAGGACACTCCCCGCCAGAAGCCATCCCCGTCCCCTGGCAACAGAACGCTCCCGTCGTTGCGTTGGGGGAACAGGTGAATGGCGGAATATTGCATTGGGGAATGGGTTGCGGTGGGGGACCAGGCCTTCCATGTGACTGGGACCCAACGGGTCCTACTTAGTCTAGTAGTATTTAAAAGCCACTACGGCAGGCTCATCAGAAGAAAAGGTTTAGAGGGACATGGGCCAAACGTGACAAATGGCTTAGAAGGGACATCTAGGTTGTCATGGACTAGTTAGGTTGAAGGGGCTGTTTCCATGCTGTATGATTCAGCATAGGCTTTAGTGGTTTTAGTTTGCAGTAACAAAATACAATCTGAAGAAGGCTCCTGAAATGTCGCCCATTCCTTCTCTCCAGAGATGCTGCCCAACCCGCTGAGCTATTCCAGCATTTTGTGTCTATGGTGTAAACCAGCATCTGCAGTTCCTCCCTAAACAAAAAACATTTATGCCCAGTAGAAAGACCATTTACTTTTGAAAATCCTGCGTGAAAAATAACTTAATTTGAGTCTGAAACTTTCTGGCCCCTAATTCCCATTTCCCCGATTGTATTTTATAATACGATGTTCCATAACCGGGGTTTTCTTAGAAATATAACTTTTGCTTAACTGCAAAACGACTGTGTAGTTGTAACTAGCAGAGTCGGTGTTAGTTTGCCACGCCATGTTATTGCATGAAGTTATAGAGCACGCAAGGAATTGGAATAATGCTGGGCGTGATGTTGTAGCAAATGGAATTCCACAAGGATCGGTGCTGGGTCCTGAGGGAATTAAGTTTGATGTTGACGTAAAGCTGACTGGCTGTGCTGGTGAGAAGGAAGATGTCGAGAGTTTAAGAGGATTAAGACATGGATATGGCAGAAGGGATATTATATGAATATGGCAGAAGGGATATTATATGAATAAACATGAGGTCATTAGTTTAGTAGGAAAAATAGAAAGATGAAATATTTTTTAACTGGTGAGAGATTGAAAGGTGTCGATGTGGGGAATTATAAGAAGTAATTAGGAAAACAATTGATATGTTGGCTGTCTTCACCAGAGGCTTTGAACGTGAAATCAGAGAGGGCCCTGGTCAGATTATGCCTCGAATGTTGTCATTCAACTGAATAAAGAGTGTATTTGCACAAGAGTATGGAACGGGGCTGCACTTGATTGATTCATTGGATTGCAGGGTTTGCATGCAACCTGCAAAATATCGGTGTACCCTGTGCAGAATCTGCTAATAAAATGTTTGTCACTCAGCACGGGACCAGAACCGTCAGTGTACAGAGTCCACGAGAACGCATTTACAACAATCTAATTTTATTCCTGCATTTTTGTCCAACTCCGCTGCTCTACGCTTTGGGGGCAGTTTATAATGATCAGTTAACCTGACAGCATGCAGAGTTTGGGGATTTAGGAATAATCAGAGCACCTGGAGGAAACCCGTAAATCAGACTTGAACCTTGGTCTCCGCAGCTGTGAAGCAACAGCTCCACCAGCTACGCTTCCGTGCCGTCCCTGTCTTTGAATAATTGAAAGTGTGTAGTTCAATTTAATTCTATAAACATGGACAAAAAAAAAAAATCAGTTTGATAGAGAAATCTGATATTTTAAATGTGCCAATTTATGCTTTGCGCGTTAGTTTATCATCTTGAAAGCACGTACATAATGTAAAGTTCTCCATGTCACTTACTGAGAACTTATTCAACCTTTGCACTGTGTGAATAGGTGGCAGCCGTTGAGTACTCTGAACATGCCCCACCCTTCAATAAAATCATGGCTTGTTGTAACTTACTGGGCAGGAGAGACTGAGCCAGGGACACCATTGCTTGGCCTGGATAGAAGTAAAATCTGAGCTTTCCCTCCATGTTAGAAATATTAGGGCCATGCGGTCACACAACATGGAAACAGGTCCTTCAGCCCAGCTCATCCATGCCAATCAAGATGTCCCAGCTACGCTAGTCCCAATTGCCAAGTTCGGCCCAGAATATTGTCAATTTATGTTTAAATTTATTTTTTAATTTGTAGACTTTGCCTTAGACTTTAGATTTACAGCTTGGAAACAGGCCCTTTGGCCCACTGAATCCGCGCCGACTAGCGATCACCTCGTACACCAGCACTATCCTACACACTAGGGCCAATTTGCGATTTTTAACGAAGCAAATTAACCTACAAACCTTTAAGTCCAAAATCCACAAAAAGAACATACAAACTGTGTACAGACAGCACCTGTAGTCAGGATTGAACCCGAGTCTCTGATGCTATCAGGCAGCAACTCTACCGCTGCACCACTGTGCTGCCCCATATGTACATCTGAACCAGTTTGTGTGTTTGTTTGCTTTTGTCTTTCACCCGCCCTCCTTAGCTGTTGATAATGGGAGGGTGTGTTGAAACCTACTGACATTAGAACAGGATGTCAACAACTTGTGCATCTAGAGAGATGGATCACGAAGCTAATAAAAAAAACTGCAGATGCTGGAAGTCTGATATTAAAGCAAAATTAAGATTAACACATAGGTTGAAGGTGAAGGGGAAAAGATTTAATAGGAATCTGAGGGGTAACTTTTTCACCCACAGGATGGTGGGTGTATGGAACAAGCTGCCGGAGGAGGTTTAAGAAGCCCAACGTTTAAGAAGCAGTTGAACAGATACATGGATAGGAGAGGTTTGGAGGGATATGGACCAGACGCGGGCAGGTGAGACTAGTGTAGCTGGGACATGTTGGTTGGTGTGGGCAAGTTCGGCCAAAGGACCTGTTTCCATGCTGTATCACTCTGACTGTATAACACTCTGGATCCATGGAAGGAGAACATTTCAAATTGAAGATCTTTTGTCAAACTATGAGAGAGAAAAAATTTAAATTGCAGAGAAGGGTGGATAGGAGGCAGGGAATATTTCTTCCAAGGTGAGGCCAGGGTTGCTGTGGAGATATGTTGCAGAGATCAACTTATGGGATGATTGGGGCTCGTGGATAGAGAGATGGAATAAATGCTACATAGTGAGATCAGTTTAAAAAGGAAAATACAAGCATAGCAATGATAGTAAGCATGCAGGTACAGCAGGCAGTGAAGAAAGCAAATGGTATGTTGGTTTTCATAGCTAGAGGATTTGAGTATAGGAGCAAGGAGGTCCAACTGCGGTTATATAGGATGCACCTGGAGTATTGTGTGCAGTTTTGGTCTCCAAATTTGAGGAAGGATATTCTTGCAATTGAGGTAGGTTCACCAGGTTAATTTCCGGGATGGCGGGACTGATATATGATGAAAGAATGGATCGACTGGGCTTCTATTCACTGGAATTGAGAAGGATGAGAGGGAATCTTACTGAAACATATAAAATTCTTAAGGGATTGGACGGGCTAGATGCAGGAAAAATGTTCCCGGTGTTGGGGGGAGTCCAGAACCAGCGGCCACGGTTTAAGAATAAAGGTTAGGCCATTTACTGCTGAGATGAAGAAAAACCTTTTTACCCAGAGAGTTATGAATCTGTGGAATTCTCTGCCACAGAAGGCAGTGGAGGCCAATTCACTGGATGTATTCAGGAGAGTTAGATACAGCTCTTAGGGCTAACGGAATCAAATGATATAGAGAGAAAGCAGGAATGGGGTACTGATTTTAGATGATCAGCCATGATCATGTTGAATATTGGTGCTGGCTCAATGGCCTGAATGGCCTACCCCTGCACCTATTTTCTATGTTATAAAATTGCCAGTGGCAGGCGGTGCAAAATGTAGGACATGCCTAATACGACATGCTGTGCTAATGGAGAGAGCAAACCCAAGCAAACAGAGAGGGGGGAGATGGCGAGCTGTGTACCCGGTCCGGGCGGCTGGTTAAGCCGCCTGTCCGCTATGGTGAATTTGCTTAGCTGCTTGCTCAACTGTTTGTTTAACTGTTTGCTTACCTGCTCGTAGCGTATGAGACGTGGTCGCCCCGTCACTACTGTATTGCTTTTTGTTTCCAAGGGGAAGGATGTAGATGGCATGTGCATGTACCTTTAATATAGTGACCTCACCACTACTAACCACTCCCCATATCAGAAGTATAATTGCAACCTCCCCACCCATTGATCTCTCTAGCTCCTGTGACAGACCACGTACAGCTAGGGCAGCAACGTTGGTGTATTATCAATAAATAGTAGTAAAGACACAGTGTGTTTATGATTCCTCTTTACAATGTCCTAATACAGAAATTCTCTACCGTCCCCCTATCTTCTCTTTATTTTTAAATTAGCCTGTTTTCCCTTTCCTAGTTGTGCATGTTCTCCCTGTGAACGAGTGGGTTTTCTACGGGTTTCCTCCCACATTCCAAAGACGTGTGGGTTTATATGTTAATTAGCCTCTCTAATTTGCCCTTAGTGTGTGAGGAGTTGATGAGAAGGTGGGATAACATAGAACTAGTGTGAACAGATGATCGATGGTCGGCATGATCATAGTGGGCCGGAAGGCCTGTTTCTATGCTGTGTCTCTTAAAAAACAAAATAAAATCCAAATATGAAAGGGCTGGTGCAGTTTGAACACATTAATTGGACAATGCCATTTCATTAATGTTGATGCGATTAACACATAGAAGATGCTGCCTCACCCGCTGAGTTTCTCCAGGACTTTTGTCTACCTTCGATTTTTTTTTCCAGCATCTGCAGTTCTTTCTTAAACACATAGAATACTGTCACACCACAGTGAAAAGTGTGCATCCACCTTCATGTTTGCTCAGCCATAGTATTTTAAGGTGCATTAGCTTGAAAGCACCTACCAGCAGATTCAGGAACAGCTTCTTCCCTTCTTTTACCAGGCTTCGGAATGCTCCTTGCATTAACTAGGATATCGTCTGATTCACCTCTACCCCATTGAAGACATTGGGTTTTGTCCCTGGAACTAATGCACTACAATGCTGAGAACTATATTCTGCATTCTCCATCTTCCCCTCTGCTCTATCTATTGTACTCGAGTTTGACTTATTGTATTTATGTATGGTGCAGCATTCAAAACGAAGCTTTTCACTGTACCTCTGTGCACATGACAGCAATAAACCACAACCAGATGATATAAGTTGCCTTAAGTCGACATAATGTGTCCTTATTTTGAACTGCAGGTTTTTTGGTCCCAGTGGAAGAAGATCGACCAACTCCACTTGTTCTGGGTGTGATGCTCACCCTGCGGTACCTGTTACCTTTACTGCGCCAACAAGTGAAAGACACCAGCCTGCGGGGCAGTTTTGGTGTGACTCGGAAGGAGGCTGAGATCTCCCCTTCCTTGGAGCAGCTTGTACAGGTAATGTCTTCGGCTTGAATGAAAGTGCGCTATGATGTAGATGCATTCTTGATTTATTCATTTAAAAGGTGGTGCTGAATTCATCCACTGATGGTAAGACAAAGATCGATTCCATCTGAATCAAGTGGATCTTTTGGTAACTGTTTTGTCGAACACAGCTTGATCTCCTGCTAGCTAACCATTTTAACCAGATGAACAGCACCTTGCATTCCACTTAGGTAGCTTGCAACCCAACGGTATACACATGTGAATTCTCCAATCTTTGGCAACTAACCCACAAGTAACCCCTTTTTTTGTTTCTTCCTTGTGCCCCATCTGGACTCACACCCACCCCTCCCCTCCCCTCCTCTTCCACCAAGATTTCCTACTCTAGCTTCAAAATTTGCATCCCTTCCACCTTTACCTCACACCTTTTGTATTTTCATCTCTGGCCTTTGTTCTAACCATCTGTATTTCAACCCCCCCCCCCTCCCCCTTACATGTGTCCACCTATTACCTGCCACACTTTGTCCTGCTTCTCATATCTTTTAGCTTTCTTCCCCATCCTCTACACAATCGGCCTAAAGAAGGGTCCTGACCCGAAATATCACCTATCCGTGGATAGACACAAAATGCTGTTCCTTCCTACACATGTCACCTATCAATGTTCTCTAGAGATGCTGCCTGACCCACTGAGTTTACCCACCACTTTGTGTCTATTTTTTAAACAGTGAGACTCTTGTTTCCTTTTGACCAGGCGTATGAATTGACGCTGCACTACACCCAACACAGGGACCACAATGTGGTGACGGCAGCCTTGGAAGTGCTGCAGCAGCTGTTCCGCACCCCCCCTCCTGAGCTGCTCCGCACCCTGACCACCGCCGGCAGCATTGCCAGAGTTAGCATCGCGCGAGACGATACCTCCAATCGCCTTCGCAGCAGCAGTATAGTGGAGCTCATAGGCAAGTTGCCCAAGTAGGGCTCCTTCTTATCTTCATGTCCGTGTTTTGATTTTTATGGTGAGATTCATTAAACTGCTGTCTTTTTTAACTCGTTCTATTCACAGTGGTAAATATCAGAGTGGGCAGATTTAGTTAAGATATACAAATCCACCACAATCTTATTCCTAAAAGGACAATGTGACCACGGATGAAATTTTCACCTATCCAAGCAGGACAACGTCAAAGAAGCACCATCATCTCTCGCATATGGTCGGGTGCCAACCAGTCTAATACTCACTAAAGGAATGTGTAGAATGGAACTACAGATGCTGGTTTATACCGAAGATAGACATAAAATGCTGGAGTAATTCAGCTGATCAGGCAGCAGCTCTGGATTAAAAGTTGGATGACGTTTTGGTTTGGGACCCTTCTTCAGACTGAAAGTAGAGGGAAGGGAACTGGAGGTAGAAAACGGCCAGATCATTTCTTCTGGCCTTTACCTATCTCCAGAACCCTCCCCTCTGCTTTCAGTCTGAAAAAGGGTCCCGACCCGAAATGTCACCCATCCTTTTTCTCCAGAGATGCTACTAACTAAATGAGTATGGCATTGAGATTTTCATTATTTATATGAAACTTGTACTGGTTTGGGGATGGGTGTCAAATATCCCGTAGCATAATTTAACTGTAAAATTACACCTAATGTGTCTTCTACGGCTTGCTTGGCATGTAAAGGTGCTTTACGTTAATGAAGCAGTCATTTCTGTAATATCGGAACAGCAGCCAATTTGTGATCAGCAAACCTCACCAGAAGTAGTGTCTTTCCTGTTACCGTGTTTTCATTTACATCCACCTGAGGTAGCTGATGGGATGTGTTGATTTGTTGTCTTATCTGAAAGGTGGGATTTTGTCATATCTTGTTTTTGTCTTTCTGTACAATAAGCATTCAGAAATATTTCATAGTGTGTGTAGTACAGTGAAAGATACAAGGTGATCCAGCCTAAACATCAAGCAAGAAGGGGGGCATTCAAATTATGAAAGAACTACAGTGCCCTCCATAATGTTTCGGACAAATAACCATATTTTATTTATTTGCCTCTGTACTCCACAATTTGAGATTTGTAATAGAAAAAAACACATGTGGTTAAAGTGCACTTTGTCAGATTTTAATAAAGGCCATTTTTATACATTTTAGTTTCACCATGTAGAATTTACAGCAGTGTTTATACATAGTCCCCCCATTTCAGGACACCATAATGTTTGGGGCACAGCAATTTCATATTAATGAAATTAGTCATGTTTAGTATTTTGTTGCACATCCTTTGCATGCAATAACTGCTTGAAGTCTGCGATTCATGGACATCACCAGTTGCTGGGTGTCTTCTCTGGTGATGCTCTGCCAGGCCTGTATTGCAGCCAACTTTAGCTTGTTTTGGGAGCAAGTCGCCTTCAGTTTTCTCTTCAGCAAATAAAAGGCATGCTCAATTGGGTTCAGATTGGGCGATTGACTTGGCCACTCAAGAATTGACCATTTTTTAGCTTTGATAAACTCCTTTGTTGCTTTAGCAGTATGTTTGGGATCATTGTCTTGCTGTAAAATGAACCGCCGGCCAACGAGTTTTGAGGCATTTGTTTGAACTTGAGCAGATAGGATGTTTCTATACACTTCAGAATTCATTATGCTACTACCATCAGCAGTTGTATCACCAATGAAGATAAGTGAGCCAGTACCTTCAGCAGCCATACAAGCCCAGGCCATAACACCCCCACCACCATGTTTCACAGATGAGGTGGTATGCGTTGGATCATGTGCAGTTCCTTCTCTCCACCATACTTTGCTTGGCATCACTCTGATATGTTAATCTTCGTCTCATCTGTCCACAAGACCTTTTTCCAGAACTGTGGTTGTTCTTTAAGTACTTCTTGGCAAACTGTAACCTGGCCATTCTATTTTTGTAGCTAACCAGTGGTTTGCATCTTGCAGTGTAGCCTCTGATTTTCTATTCCACCTCTCCACCAACTAGTACGGGTGTTGTGGGCTGAAGGGAATTCCATTTCAAGCATGGTGCAAGTCCACCAAATTCGAGTGCAGTTTCTTACCATTTCAAGCAGGGTGCAAGGCCACCAAATTCAAGTGCAGTTTCGTACCATTTCAAGCAGGATGCAAGGCCACTAAAGACAGCGAGTCGTGACCTCTCCCTCCTCCATCTTGCAAAGACTGAGCAACGCCCAAACTTCTGGGTTTTATAGTCCCTCCCCCCCTCCCATCAGAAGGGGCGTGGCCTTCATGGCGTGATTGACAGGAGAGCAAATCTCAACATTTTTTAAACACTAATAACTCTTTTGTTTTTCATCGATGGGAAAAATCCTCGGCACCTGATGAGCGAATGGGGACTCTGAGTCAGACGGGCAAAAATCACAGCCGTACGTGGTAGCGTTTTTTCTAAAATCAATATAAAGCGCAAACAGGAAGTGGTCAAGATTAGATTTTTAATTATATAGAAGGCAAGGCAACTTTAGCATTTCCAAACCAAAGGCATACACAGCTTTAGCATTTCCAAACCAAAGGCAACATAGGTTTAGCATTTCCAAACTAAAGGCAACACAGCTTTAGCATTTCCAAACCAAAGGCAACACAGCTTTAGCACTTCCAAACCAAAACCAACACAGCTTTAGCATTTCCAAACCAAAGGCAACGCAGCTTTAGCATTTCAAACCAAAGGAAACACAGCTTTAGCATTTCCAAACCAAAGACAACACAGCTTTAGCATTTCCAAACTATATTTTCAAACCACATTAAGGGCACTAACAGGTCAGTAAAACCACTCACTGTTTAGTAGACAGGTGTTCAGTGTTATTCACAGCTCAGACTGAGATACGTGATCCTCTCGCTCCCCCATCTTGCAGAGACTGAGGCACTCAACACTTCCGGGTTTTATAGTCCCTCCGGAAGGGGCATGTCCTTCAGGAGAGAGAATCTCAACATTTTTTAAACAATAATAAATCTTATTTTTCATCGATGGGGAAAAATCCTCTTGTCCTGTGCAGCGGAGGGGGACTCTGAGTAAGATGGCCAAAAATCACAGCCGTAAGTGGCAGCGTTTTTTCTCAAATCAATATATAGAACAGCAGGAAGTGGTCAAGATCAGACTTTTAGTAATATAGATTCTTCTGTCATCAGCTTCCTTGGCCTGCCAGTCCCTTTGCGATTAGTAAGCTCACCAGTACTCTCTTTCTTCTGAATGATGTTCCAAACAGTTGATTTTGGTAAGCCTAATGTTTGGCTGATGTCTCTAAAATGTTTGTCTTGTTTCTCAGCCTCATAATGGCTTATTTGACTTTCATTGGCACAACTTTGGTCCTCATGTTGATAAACAGCAATAAAACTTTCCAAATGTGATGGAAGGACTGGAGGAAAGACTAGGTGCTGAGAGCTCTCTTACACCTGCATTAAGGAGGCAATTAAACACATCTGAGCAATTACAAACGCCTGTGAAGCCATGTGTCCCAAACATTATGGTGCCCCGAAATGGGGGGACTATGAATAGACACAGCTGTAATTTCTACATGGCAAAACCAAAATGTATAAAAATGGCCGTTATTAAAATCTGACAATGTTCAATTTAACCACATGTGATTTTTTTCTATTACAAATGTCAAATTGTGGAGTACAGAGGCAAATAAATAAATGATGGGTCTTTGTCCCAAACATTATGATGGGCACTGTACACCGTTCTACTTTCCTGCTCTTTATATGTAGACTGACGTTTTAATCCCCCTCCAAGTATTTATAAACTCACTTTTAAAAGCTGACATTGAATCTGCTTTTTCTAATTTCTCAGGCAATTTTCTCCTTGAGTTTTCTGTAAATTCTCCATGAGAATTTAAAGGAGAAATTCTTTCTGTAAATGTTCCCCTTGTATTATCTTATGCTCTTCAGAAATTCATGTTGCTAGACTAGTGGCATTAACGCTCTCTTTGAAGGTGAGGTATTGATCTGGAGGAGTTGCTCACCGACTGACAACCGAACTATGAAATTCTTACTAGCAGCAGTTTAACAGACCCATTCTGAGCCCCTGCCCTCAGCTGATGAGGGCCCTTGAGTGTGAGTCATGCTATGAAAACAGCTGGAGTGACCAGCTGGAAATTAGGCAATTGAAGGTGTGATGAAACTGCTTGTCCTTTTCATTGCTTGCTTCGGAGCTTGCAGTGAAGTAAATGTTCTTAATTCTTGGCAGGACTTCCAATTTGTTGTATATGATAAAGATCGGAATTTTTTCCTCGCAATGTGTGAGATTAAAACCATTCTCGCTGTAAGTAATTTGTTACTGGAAAAGAGAGCATTTGGATTTACGAGGCCTTTACTTCCATCTCTATGAATTTGAAGCAGACTCTCAAATTTTATAGGACTTGATGATGAAGATGGAGAAATATATGAAAATCAATATGGTGCCTAATCCAATACCACTGACATATGCTAATATAAAAGTATTATTGAGTGCTAGAGCCTGTAAGACCCAGCACCTCTTGGAGCCTGTAGACCCAGTTCAAAGTGCCTGGATACTACATTCTTCTTCTTAAATTAATGTGGATTGTGATTTTAAACTTGGCTCTTCTGCTTAAACCATCATCCATGCCTTTTATGATCATCATCCTGTACTATTTCAATTCATTTCTGGCTGGTGGTGCTATCTTTCATCAATAAACTCAAAAATGTGCTCAAAAAAATGTTTCCCAGTTCCCAACCCATTCACCCTTCTTCTTGTGCTTGGTCTGGTTTGCTTTCAACCTGGTAAAATCAAATAGCAGACCTCACCTGGGCAGAACACGAATCGCTACACTTCTGGCGCCGACAATGTTACATGAAGTTCATCGTTCAAACTTATCTTTGCTCCCTGTGACGAACCAGGCCTGCCGCGACACATGCCAGCAGGTCCCCCCCCCCCCCGCCGAGCCGTGTTCGATCTCAGCGCCCCCCCTGCAGGGTCCCTCCTTCGTTCTCAGCAGCTCTCTGCCGGTTCCCCCGTCATTCTCGGCAGTCTTCCACTGGGTCACCCTTTCTTTCACACTGCCCTCCGTCGCGTCCCCCTTTAATTCTCTGCAGTCTCCCGCCGGGTCCCCCGTGTCATCCACCATGATGGATTGTCACTTGTGCAACAACTGCTTATGTTCAGTTTGTTGGTTCTTCATTTGTTATTCCTGAAGTGTTTACAAGCAATTGATTAGTCATTGCTCATGGCTTCACCATCTCCCAGGCTTTCACTTTCGTTGTTGAAATCACTGAATGTGGAAATGTTCGTGTTGTTCCTCTGACTGACGGCTTCTCTTGGTTGTGAGCAGTCTTAACGGCTGAAAATTGTGGGGAAGTTGCAAATTCTGAAATTGTGCTGTTTCCAAATTGTAAATCAGAATTGTGTTAGCAGTTTGTCATTGTGAACAACTTATAAAGAAGCACCTCTTTGCTTGCTGAAATATTTCTTGTATGGATTACCATACCTCATTAGAGCCCTTCAAACTATTTTAAATCTGACTTTACTGGATTTTATCTTGCACTAACCGTTACTTCCTTTACCGGCTGTCGGCTTGATAGTAATCGTGTATAGTCTTTTCACTGACTGGATAGCACTAACACACTACAGCTTTTATCTATACCTTGGTACATGTGACAATAATAATAAACTAAACTAATTAATTGTATAGTTAAAGATTATCTGTGTGCCACTTTTTCTTGTCTCTCTTTCTTCTATTGCATGCTTCAGGAGGGGCTTGCAGTCCTGCTATCCTCAGGAAGCAGAAAGGTGACTATCTAGAAAATGTGTTAACTGCTCTGCCAATTGCATAATTGTTTTTCCTTGCTGCTTGGCCATCCTACCTATGCGTTTTGTGCTCTTTGATTTCAGTGAAAATTCTGCAGAATTAGGTTACATTTTCATACTTTTATATACGAATTTCCAGAATTACAATGACCGATTCCGTTCTTTCGTCAGACTGGGTTTGTGTCTGATACCATTTGCAGCTGAAACTCATTTTGGGACCAATTTGAAGCACTGGCGCAGCAGGTAGAGTCGCTGCCTTGCAGTGCCAGAGACCCAGGCTCCCTCCTGACTTCAGGTGTTCTCTTCATGGAGTTTGCACGATCTACCTATGATTGAGTGGGTTTTCTTCGGTTATTTTGGTTTCCACATCCCAAAGATGTACTGATTTGTGGGTTAATTGGCCTCTAAATTGCCCCATCGAATAGTATAGAATAGAATGCCTTTTATTGTCATTCAAACAGACAAGGTTTGAACGAAATTTCATTCCTACAGTCTTGACATTACAAAAAAACCCAAGACACACACTTAACACAATTTACACAAACATCCATCACAGTGAATCTCCAACACCTCCTCACTGTGATGGAAGGCAAAAGTCTTATCTCTTCCCTTTGTTCTTCTCCCGCGGTCCAGCAGTGCAACTGCAGCGTCGAGGCGACTGGGGCTCACGATGTTAAAGCCCCCGGCGGGTGATGGTAAGTCCCGCGGCCGTTTAAGCCGCGCCGGGTGATGTTAGGCCCCGCTCCGAGTCATTTAAACCCTGCGATTCCGGCGGGAGAAGTTGCCGTTGCGGGAGCTCCGAAAAGCGGTCTCGCACCAGGGACCTGCGAGCTCCCGATGTTCCTGTCCACCGGGCCTGCGGCCAGAGCCTCCGAAGCTCAGAAGTCGGGTCGCAGCCGCGCGCCACCACAGCTCTCCCCGTTCCAAAGTCGGCCAGCTCCGCGATGGCAAGTCCGCAGGCTCCGCGACTGGAGCCCTCAGGTTGGTTCCGGTTGGAGGCCGCCGCCGGCTCCACGATGTTAGGCCCAACGACACCGGAGACCCGACAGGTAAAAGTCGGGTCCCCGTACAGGGAAGAGATTAAACGGTTTCCCCCACCCCCACCCCCCACATATACACAGCTAAAAAATAATAAAAACTAGAATCAAAACATACATTTAATGGGACAAAAATAAATTAAAAAAGACAGACTGACTGCAGTCGAGCCGGTGCCATTAGGCTTGACTGCACACTCCTTTACCTCTCCTTTACCACACCATAGTGTACAGGGAGTGGATGCAAAAGTGGGATAACATAGATTTAGTGTGAACACGTGATCGATGCTCGTCGTGGACTCAGTCGACCAATGGATGTTTCCATGCTGTATCTTTCAATCATTAAATTTAGAAATCATACATACATCGCCTCTACTATCATTTAGCCACTACTTTAATTTCATTGTGTTTTCCTGCTGCGTGTTGATACCAGTTTCCTGGTGATAATATTATTTAAGTTCACAAGTTATAGGAGTAGAATTAGGCCATTCGGCCCATCGAGTCTACTCCGTCATTTAATTATGGCTGATCTCTGCCTCCTAATCCCATTTTACTGCCTTTTCCCCATAGACCTTGACACCTGTTCTAATCAAGAATTTGTCCATAACTGCCTTAAAAATATCGACTGATTTGGCCTCCACAGTCCTCTGTGACAATGAGTTCCACTACCCTCTGACTAAAGAAGTTCCTCCTCGCCTCCTTTCTAAAAGAGTGCCCTTTAATTTTGGGGCTATGACCTCTGGTACTAGACTCTCCCGCCAGTGGAAACATCCTTTCCACATCCTTTCATTATTCTGTAAGTTTCAATGAGGTCCCCCCTCAACCTTCTAAACTCCAGCGAGTAGAGGCCCAGTGCTGACAAGCGTTCATCATATGCTAACCCATACATTCCTGGAATCATTCTTGTAAAGCTCCTCTGGACCCTCTCCAGAGCCAGTACACCCTTCCACAGATATGGGAAAGCAGTTTGTTGTATGTGTAAGCCTGGTATCCGTATTTAAATATTTGATCCTATGACAAAAGTATTAATCGTTGCAGCCTATTTATGCATTGGGCGTCCATGTGTAGTTATTATTTTGAATTAAGTCAAATCCATTAGTAGCTACAACTTTAATTACATTCTCTACTGTCTTTTCAGGACAAGTTTCTGGAGAACAGTCAATGTGATTCTCCAGATGCTGTGACCAAATATAAATAAAATTTTATCCTTTTTAGTTCAGGCACACACCAGCTCCCAAGAGAACAACACTATCGGTCCCATTCTCCTTCTCGTTTTTCCGTCGCCGGTGATTTGTCTGTCTCACTCACCAACTAACTCCCAGCTCCTTAAATTTTCTTTTACCACATTACCAAGTGGAAGTTTGCAGCAACCAATTATGTATCAGCAACTGTGTGATGTAAGACAATGTTGCTCTCAGATGTCGGTGCTTAGAATATAAAAAGTCGGACGCAAAATGCTGGTCACATCGTAATTGACGTATCATGTGTAGTTCTGGCCACCACACCACAAGAAGAATGAAGAGTGCAGAGGAGATTCACCAAGATGTTGCTTGAATTGGAGGATTTTCGTTATGGGAAGTGATTGGATAGGTTAGGTTTGTTTTCCTTGTAGCAAAGTAGGCTGAGGAGTGACCTGATAGAGATAATGAAATTATAAGCTTAGTGTCATAGACCTATGCAGCACAGAAATAGATACTTGGTCCAACTCTTCCATGCTTATCAAGTTGCGTAAACAAGCTAGTCCCACGCCTGCACTTGACCCATACCGTTCCAAACCCTTCCTATCTATGCAACTGTCCACATGTCTTTTAAATGTCACACTTGTACCCGCCTCTATCACTTGATCTGACAGCTTGTTCCAGATACACACTGCCCTCCGTGCGAAGAAGTTACCCTAACATGTTATCATTAAATCTTTCCCTTCTCACCTTAAACCTATGCCCTCTATTGTTATAGATTCCTCTATTGTGGGAAAAAGACTGTGGGTATTATCCACTTAGAACTTATCTATGGCTTTCATGATTTTATAAAACTCTGTAAGACCTCCCCACCTCCCCTCCATCTCATCTACGAAAAAAGGACCTAGCCTCTTAATAACAAACCCAGGTAATATCTTCATAATTGTGGAAATGCTGTACAAACAGTAACATTTAGCGTTAAAATGTATTAAGTAGCAGTGTGATGAGGACAACTGAACAACACTTAGAGTTGTCATGAGGCGACCGCCTGCTGAGAAAGTTGTTACACCCAGCTGTACCCACAAAGCTGATGTTGATTCATTTGTGGCATAGTGACTTATTAATTTCACTCTTCTGAATTATTTAAAGATTCAAGGAAATTAAATGTTAAACTCTCATAATTTCCGTCATTTTAGATTCATATACTGTATTTCAAAGTAATTTTTGACTTGAGCACGTCAAAATTAATTTGTTAAGAGGGTCTTGAGTCTACGTTATAATAGTGCAATTGAACTTTTACAGAGCAATTTTATTTGATGTATCCTAAAACAATGAGCAAAGGTGTCATCTTCTTCAACACCTCTTCCAAACCCATGCACCTATCTCCTCGAAAGAAGTTGTAATGCCATGTCCTGTGGAGTCCCCTCTAAGTTATTAATCACATTGACCAGGAAATATATTGCGTTAAATACGTTACTACTGAATCAAAACCCTGGAATGCCAAACTGTGGCTATTCAAGTAGGGAGCCAGGTCATGAGCCTGTCCCACTTGGCGATCTTTTTAGGCGACTGCCAAAAACCAGCGACAACCTACGTCATCCTGGCGACAGCCTATGACATCACCTACGTCAGGAGACGTCAAGCTACGCTCATTGGCGTCAAATCCACTATTGCCGAAAATGTTTCAACAGGTTGAAAATTTAGTGGCGACCAGATAGACGCTACGACTTTTTGCGCAACTGAGAAGACTACTCCCAGCGACCACCGGTGAGCATGTGGCGATAAACTAGTCGCCTGTAGTTGCCTAAAAAAATCGCCTAAGTGGGACAGGCCCATCAAAGTTCAAATTTTATTTGGTCACATACAAGGTGTAGTGAAATTCTTTTTGCCATGCAGCACATAAAAAAAAGAATACAACATGACAGTAATAGATAGTTTCAACATCAAAACATCCCCCCACAATGGTTCCCATTGTGGGGAAAGGCACAAGGTCCAGTCCCATCCCCATGTGCACCCATAGTTGGGCCTCCTTACTCGAGACCGTGGCTTCCGGAGCCGACAGGGCCGCGCCGAATGGAGCTCAACTGGCGATCTCATCAGGAGATCCCAGGCTCCCGATGGAAAGTTCAGCGCCGCCGCCCGCAGCCGCTCCACAGACCCGCAGCTCCGCAACGGACCCAGCTCCAGTTACCGGAGTTTCAGCGAAGTCACCGCCAGCCCGCAATGGCGCTCCATCGCTGCAAACCGCGTCCTCCGACACCGCAAGCTCACCGCCGCCGATGCCGAGCCGTACCGCTGCCGCCGGTGCTGCCGCCGCTGCTAAGCCGGTGCCGCCACCCTCTTTCCTTCCCCGCGCCTTTCCCTTCTGCCTTTCCTTTTCCTTCCCCGCTGAGCCTGTGCCACCGCCGCTGCTGAGCCTTCACCCCTGTCGCTCACTGATCGTTCCAGTCCGCTTCTCGCTCCCTGCGCCGCTCCGTCCGTCATCCTCTCCGAAGCTCCATTCGTCCCCTCACGAGACTCCGCTCCAGGCCCCTGGTAGGCCGCGGGGACGGGTCGAAGCTGCAGCCCGGAGAAAAGCTGCATCTCCGACCAGGTAGGGACCCTGAAAATTAGTTTCCCCCTCCCCCCCCCCCCCCCCCCTCCCCCACACATAAAAAAGCTAGAACTCCTCAAAACAAAACATTAAACTAACTAAAAATAAGAAAAAGAGATGAAAACAGACAGCTGCAGGCTAGGCAGCCATACCCCCTACAGGACGGTGCCAATCAGGTGTTTGGCGACTGATAATAAATGTTAGCAATGCCTGCATCATAGAGTTAATGTTACGCAATGGGGTAGGAGGAGAAAGAAAGGTGTGACCTTGTTGGGGGGGGGGGGGGGGGGAAAGGTTTGGAAATAAAATGAACTTTTTCTGCAGAGGAAGAACACTGCATAAAGATGCTGGGCATTTCCTTGCATTTTGTATAGGCTGAATGTCTGAAACAGTGGATTCCCAAGTTGTACAAATGTGGGGTTTTTGACCCCACATCTGGTGGGTTATTATGAAATCAGTTTGAATTTCTATTCTTGATTCAGTTTGTAAGATAATATGAATAGTTTTTAAAATATTTACATTTGGTAACTTCATTTTAACTTAATGTGTGGTCATTAAAACATAAAGGCAAAATGGTTTCTGGAGAAGAAGATGGACTTGAAGATGATGCGGAGACCAGGTCAGAGGTCAGCGCGACCACTTTTCCAGGTAAGAATTGTAGAATAATTATTTGAAGAAAGGTTCCACTTGCTGAGCGTCACTGCTTTCACCACAAAGTATTGTCAATTTTTTATCAAGTGTTTAACCGTTCATCTCTGAGGACCAAAGACGCATCGGCAGTGTGTTTCTAAACAAACACAGGTTAGAACACACAGGTGAAGTTTCTGGTTGGCTCCCTTCACACTGATTGTAGCGGGAAAGAAAGCTAAAAGGGAGGTTGGGCTGGAACAAAGCCTGCCAAGTAATTGGTGTGATACCTCCACCCCCCTCTCCCTCTGTCTGTTGCCCTTCTGTCTCTGCCCCTTTCTCTCTGTCTCTCCCCATTCTCTCTCTGCCCTCACTCTCTACCCCCCCCCCCTCTAGACGCGCCTGCGAGTTGGGGGCTATGCGTCACATACCTACGGAAATTGTAAAAATCTGGGTTTTAGCGTGTGGTCTTTGAGAAAATACGTTTCAAAGGCAAAATAACACACACACACACACACACACACACACACACACACACACACACACACACACACTTTTAATAGATACTAGACCAAGTGCAGACCCGTTGGGTCTGTTCTCCCAAAGTGTCGTTGCGGGGGACGGGCGGCATAATGAGTGTGTGTCATGCCGCCCGTCCCCCGCAATCACACTTTGGGGGAGCACACCCAACGGCTCTGCACTTCGTCTAGTCTCTATTAAAACTGTGTGTGTGTTATTTTGCCTTTCAAACGTCTTTTCTCGAAAACCAGACGCAAAAACAGATGTTTACAATTTCGGTAGGGATTTAACTTACGATTTCATAAATGCACTCCTCTCTAGATTTGGTCAATTATTTCCCCAGATTTTTAATAAAATTGTTCACTAAACATCAAAAAAATTTAAAATCAAACTGCTGCATGAGTCACAGTGCCACCTCACAGATGTCCAATCACAATGGATCTAATTTACATATATGACATCACAATGGGACAGGTGTGGGAGATTGGAACCTTCACGTGGTCCCACTAAAATTAAACTGCTACATGAGTCACAGTGCCATCCCACAGATGTCCAATCACAATGGATCTCATTTACATATGATATCACAATGGGACAGGGGTGGGTGATCTCTCCCCCTCCCTCCCTCCCTTCCACCCCCGTGCCTTTCCCCCCCCCCCCTTCTCTCTCTCTCCCTCTCTATCTCTCTCTCTCTCTCTCCCTCTCTCTCTCTCTCTCTCTCTCTCTCTCTCTCCCCCTTTCCCCTCTCTCTCCCCCCTCTCTTCCCCGTCCTCTCTCTCTCTCCCCCTCCTCTCTCTCTCTCTCCCCTTCTCTCTCTCTCTCCCCCCTTCTCCCTCTCCGCTTCTCTCTCTTTCTCCCCTTCCATCTCTCTCTCCCCTTCCTCTCTCTCTCCCCCTCCTCTCTCTCTCCCCCTCCTCTCACTCTCCCCCCCCTCTCTCTCTCCCCCCCCGCTCTCTCTCCCCCTCTCTCTCTCTCCCCTCTCACCCCCCTCTCTCCCTCTCTCCCCCCTTCTCTCTCTCTCCCCCTTTCTCTCTCCCCCTCCTCCCTCTCTCTCTCCCCCTCTATATCTCTCCCCTTCTCTCTCTCCCCTCTATCTCTCCTTCTCTCTATCTCTCCCCTTCTCTCCCCCCTCTCTCTCCCCTTCTATCTCTCCTCCTCCCTCTCTCTCTCCCCCCCTCCCCTCCTCTCTCCCTCCCCCTCCTCCTCGTCCCTCCCCTCCTCTCTCTCTCTCCCCTCCTCTCACTCTCCCCTCCTCTCTCTCCCTCTCGTCTCTCTCCCCCTCCACTATCTCTCCACCTCTCCCCTCCCCCTCTCCTCTCCCCTCCCCCTCCTCCCCATTGTCTCCCACACCCCTCTCCTCTCACCTCCCCCTCCCCTCCCCTTCCCCCACCCCTCTCTACCTCACCCACCCTTCCCCCTACCCCTGTCTCCCCCTTCACCCTCCCCGCTCTCCTCCCCTCCCCATCCTCATCCCCCTCTCTCTTCCTTCCCCCCTCTCCTCCCCCTCCCCACTCTCTCCCCCTCCCCACTCTCTCCCCCTTCACCCTCCACACTCTCTCCCCATCTCCCTCTCCCCTTCTCCCCCACCCTCTCCCCCTCACCCACCCACCCTCTCCTCCTCCACTCCACCCCCCTCTCCCTCTGTCTCTTGCCCTTCTGTCTCTGCCCCTCTCTCTCTGTCTCTCCCCATTCTCATTTTGCCCTCACTCTGTACCCCCCCCCCCCCCCCCCCCCCCACTTCCTAGACGCACCTGCGAGTTGGGGGCTATGCGTCAGTGGATAGGGCGGTTATGGGGTAAAAGGAGCAAATTAAAAATATTAATATAATATCAAGGGTGGTAGTTGGTGTGTGTGCGGGGTGGTAGTTGGTGTGTGTGACGCCACATGCCGCCCAGCCCCCCGCAACCGCACGTTGGTGGAACAGAAACAACGGGTCTGCACTTGGTCTAGTGTCCTTTAATTCTGAGGCTATAGCCTTTGGTCCGAGCTCTCCCACTAGTGGAAACATCCTCACCACATCCACTCTATCTAGGCCTTTCACTATAAGATAAGTTTCAAAGAGGTGTCCCCTCATCCTTCTAAAATCCAGCGCGTACAGGCCAGTGCCGTCAAATGCTCATTACATATTAACCCAATTATTATTGTTCTATGTTCTATGGATTGCTAATCGGTTTTGTTGTTTAATGTTAGGTTCAATGAACAGTGAGGGAACCGGTGAAGTGCCATCATCTTCTGGTACCTCTACCTTGGGGTCCACAAGCCCAGTGGCTGATTCTGCAGGGAATGATATCATCACCGAGCAGCCACGATCCCAGCACACGCTGCAGTCCGCAGAGTCTGCTGACCTCAACAGCTCGGCAACATCGGACCTGACTGGCCTGACGGTGGAGGGAGCGGCTGACGAAGCCCTGAGCCGCAGCTCCAGCCAGATCAGCACCATCCAGTCAGACACCAACGCGGATCCGAACGACAGGACCAACCAGGCGACGTCTCCGCTCAGTGAGAGCTCGCAGACCACCGAGGGCCCGGATTCGGCCGTGACCCCGTCAGACAGCTCAGAACTTGTAAGTGTGCAGCATTCTGAGGGGGTATCCCGGTCCTCCACTGAGGGTCCCGACATCTCTCTCAGCTCCCAAGTAGACTCGGACGTCACCACTTTCTCTTCAGCTAGTAGGAGTGAAAAGGTTAGCAGCTTTATCCCATTGAAACAGCATCAATAAATTTCCCTTTCCGCAATCCCCTTTGCTGCTGCTTGTGGCTGGAGGGCATTTAAGCTTCTGCTGGTCACGATCAAAGACGATTGTTCCTTTGAATTTTTCTCCCCTGGCTGCTCATCCCAGCTCTGTCCGGCTCTCTGACTCGGCATGTTGCCCTCTGTTGCTCCGTCTTTGCTGCCCCGTGCTCTCCTTCGTGCTGTCACTCTTTCTGCCTGTGAAGAGATGCCTGGCTTACCTTGCGATTCTTCTCCCACCAGACCCTGACTGAGTTCAGAAATGCCCCACGTGTGCTTTGCTGTTGCAAGTCCACATCGCTTCTCCCGTTTGCATGGTCTGAAACCTTTGAGAAGTTCAAATAAGTATTCTTCGGCATTCCACAAAGTGTCCTTGTTCTATGTTTGAGGGCCCTTATCAATTAGTTTAGCTATTTTTGGGGGGGAAAAGTTCATCTCACAGTCATGCCCACAGGATGTGCATTGTTTAAAGTAAATCTGTAAAGAAGAAAGTAATTCTGTAAAGAAGGAATGTAGAAACAAAGAACTGCAGTGGCTGGTTTATACCAAAGAAGGACACAAATAGCTGGAGTAAGTCATCGAGTCAGGCAGCATCCCTGGAGAAAATGGATAAGTGGCGTTTCAGGTTTGGACTATTCTTCAAACTCAAGTGTCTGAAGAAGGAAGGTACACAAAAATGCTGGAGAAACTCAGCGGGTGCAGCAGCACCTATGGAGCGAAGGAAATAGGCAACGTTTCGGGCCGAAACCCTTCTTCAGTGTCTGAAGAAGGATCCTGACCCAAAACGCCACCGCTCCTTTTTCTCCAGAGATGCTGCCTGACCCGCTGAATTACTCCAGCACTTTGCGTCCATGTAAAGAAGGAACTGCCGACTCTATGGTGAATCCTTGATCACGCCTCGTGGTGTGATGCTTATTCTGATTATATAAGCTGCCTTCTGCCATTGCATTTTACCCACGAGCCCTCTAAGGATGCCCAAGTTTCTTGCTTCCCTTCAGCCTATGCTTTCTAGCGTTAGAATCTTCTACCGTAGGAAAAAGCGTTCCATACTTCTCGTGATGTTGTATACTTCACAAAGATCACCACTCAGCTTCCTACACTCCAAAGGAAAAAGTCCCAACCCATCCAGTCCCAATAACTCAAGCTCGCAAGGCTAGGTAACATCCTGGTAAATCTCTTCTGTGTTCTTTCCAACTTAATGACATCCTTCCTATAGTTGGATAACCAGAACTACAAATGTACTAACAACATTATACATTGTCATTCAAATCTATAACATAGATAACAAATAACAGTTACCCAACATCGACCCCTACGTCATCATTAGCTTGGTTTAGCTTAGAAGAACAGCATGGAAATAGGCCCTTCATCCCACCGAGTCCACACTGACCAGCGATCACCTGTTCGCACTAGTTCTATGTTATCCATTTTGCATCCTCTCCCTGCACATTAGGGCCAATTAACCTACAAACCAGCACATCATTTGGAACCCAGAGCACCCGAAAGAAACCTGCGTGGTCACAGGGAGAACATGCAAACACCACACAGACAGCACTCAAAGTCAATATCAAATCTGGGTCTCTGGTGCTGTGAAGCCACTGTGCCAATGTTGTAATATAAATTCCCCTATTTCTGTCAGGAGATACTTTCCTTTTTGCATGGGATCTGTCTGCTGCATTCGTAGGGATTCTTTATAAATGACTCAGGAATATTTGCTACAAAGTACTATGTGAGCAGTCTGTGTTTGAATGCACAGAACATTTTCCCATGTCTTGTCTCCAATTCATTTGTGCATCCAGTTGCAGATGGCCCTTTATCTCTTCTTTACTTTTAGTTTTGATGTTAAATGTGCATCCTCTCTTGCTTTATGATGCAAGCATGTGGAGCCAACTCATTTAGAGTCATACAGCATGGGAACAGGCCCCATGCCGGCCAAGATGCCCCATCCACGCTAGTCCCACTTGACTGTATTCGGCCCATATCCGTCTCTACTTGTTATTTTTTACAATACTAGCTTTTGTCAGCTCACTCCTAAAATCCCTTGTCTCCAATTATTTGGGTGCGAAGCTACCTGCCATCTTATCTAAGCATATAGTCACACCCTCAAGGAAAGGAGTGGAATAAAATGAGGGCAAAAATGCCATGTCTCCTTCAAACCTGTTGTTGGGAATGATTTTTGAATCTCCTTGTTTGGACCAGGTACTAGATGGAACGGAGAGTCAGTATTCAGCAATGCAGATTGGACAACTTCAAGATGAGGAGGAGGATACCTTAAACACCACAGGAGATGCTCTACTAGAAAGCTTCACAACTTCCACTCTTGGTAGGTTTTCAAATTATTTTGAAGCCAATCAGCGTGTTAGCGAAGGGCTGTGCTAAGGTTTGAGGTTGAGCTTCATTTGCTGTTACCTAATGTTTTGAAACGATATATTGCTGTTTTCACAAATTGCAATTTTTGGTTATAAATGTTGTGGGTTTCGTCCAGTTCTGGTTTCCTCCCACATCACACAGACATGTGCGTTTGGAGGTTAATTGGCCTGTGCAAATTGCCCTAGTGTGTAGGATGAGAAAATGGGATAATGTAGAACTTGTGTGAATGGGTGATCGAATGGGTTGGTGTGGACTCGAGGGGGCGAAGGTCCTTTTTCCGTGCTGTATTTTTCAATCAATCTTGTTATTGGTGGTGGGTGTATGGAACAAGCTGCCAGAGGAGGCTAGTTGAGACTGGGACTATCCCAACATTTAAGAAACAGCTAGACAGGTACACGGATAGGACAGGTTTGGAGGAATATGGACCTAAAGCGGGCAGGTGGGTCTAATGTAGCTGGGACATGTTGGCCGCTGTGGGCAACTTGGGCTGAAGGGCCTGTTTCCACACTGGATCACTCTATGAATCTATACAAATCCAAATACCGAAGATTTATAGCTTTGATTCAATTAACATCACACCTTTATTTTGTGCAAATTCATTTTTTTCTTTAATGACAATATCCGATGAATTTGGGATGTGGGAGAAAATCTGAGCACCCAGAGGGAGCCCACACGGTCACAGGGAAAACGTGCAAACTCCACACAGACAGCACCCGAGGTCAGGATCGGACCTGAGTGTCTGGTGCTGTGAGGCAGCAGCTTTGCCAGCTGCGCCATTGTGCCCCCCGAGTTTCAGGTGTTTTTGAGGGCTGACAATGGCATGATTCTAGAACTGATTTTACACAAGGAGGTTTGAAACTAGGAACTATAAATATAAAACAGCCATCAATGTTCCCAATAGGGAAATCAAGAGAAACATCTTTCCCCAAAGAGTTATTCGTAGCTGGAATGCTCCTCCATCAGGATTAATTCAGATGTATAACATGGGGAAACTAGATAGCAAGTAAAGTATGAAGGGCTGGATGAATATTTTGATGGGTATAAATTGAAAGGGGCTGGGAAAAGATGTTGCAGAAATATGTTGCATGGATGATTTGAATGAAAAAGCCAGCTTTGTTTGAGGTAAGTGTAAAATCTCCAGACAAATCTGTATTTTTTTCATTACTACATTTTCATAGGACGTTAATATTGCTGAGTAGTCTTAAGAGTTCCTTTGGAGTCAACAAATTCACTGGAGATTTGAGCCTAAATTCCACTGCATAGTTTAGTTCCTTGTGCATAACGCCTCGTATTATTATTAAGGAAATCAAGGGATATTGTGTTAGTGCAAGAAAGTTGTACCAGGATTAAAAAAATAATAATATTGAATAGTAAAGTGGGCTAGAGGGGTGAATGACCTTATATCTGTTTTTTGTGTTTTTGAATAGTTTGTAAGGAATAGGGGTTCTGATTAACAGAAGAGAAGGAAGCCGGAACTATATCAGAAAATGAATACAATATAATCGTTGTAAAGAGCATCTTGCAGAAGCAGTCTGCTTAAATGTCAACATTCGTGACTGATGAAGTAGTTATATTACTGCAAAACGTGTACTTTAAAACACTATCCACTCGCTCTGAATTTGAAAAATTCTGCCCAGTTAGAATGCTTCCTCTGGGTGGGTGTACAGTGGCATAGCCGAATACCGAATCATCTGCAATATAACATAATCGGCACTAAACTGAGAAATGACAGCTAACGGGGGAAGGCGAAGGCCATCTCCTTTCTTCCCATTTTGAAGTTGGGGGATGTGCAGGGGGAGTTTCTTGCACAGACAAACTTTAGCTAATGCACTGGGGAAAGGAGCCATCATTTGTCTGCTCTCCCCAAACTCTGATTGACGATGTGATTGGTTTGGGAAAAGGCACAGATGTCATAATTTGAGCACTATTTACTCTTGAGGTAGAGTTCAAGCATTAACGGGTTTTTCTACCATGCATGTTATCTTGACTGGGTTGGAACCAGAGTTTTGCCAGCTTCTGATTGTAATTTAGGAGATCTAGGTCGAGGCACAACTATAAAGTGCTGAAAATGACAAAGTTAGGATATAGGCAGCTATATCTGATTGCCTTTGGTGGCTAATGGTATCCACAAAGGTCTATGTTAAGACTTCAATTATTGAAATTATGGGACCGGGTGCCAATTCTTTGTTTGAATTCTTTGTTGGCATGGGAAAGTTGGGCCAAAGGCCCTGTTTCCATTGACTATGACTAAATGGCGGAGGTTGCAGGTTCGGTTATTGATATCAATCAAGTTCAATCGAACTTTCATAATTGAAGTTGTTAGGGGATATGATACAAACCCAGGCACATGGCATGTGGTCACAGATCAGACTTGAGTACAGTGAACATCCTTTACACACCACATAGCTTTCTTCTGTTTAGTGATTTGAAGAGTTGACTTAATGTAAAAGGTTGCGATTAATTAATAGCAAGCTGATGTGACAATAACCTAAAAATAATGAGAGAGAAATTTGACATTCTCGTAACAAATGCAGTCTGCATTCCAATGGATTGAGAAATATTTAGTGCGGTTGTAATGTTTATTGTGGCATACTTCCTAGACTGAGTGGGTCAGAAATGAATTTTAGAGAAGAGTTTAACTTTTATTGACCCTGATTCTGTTATTTTGCCCTTTATCTTCCTTCCCGTCCAAGATGCACATTGAGGGGTAGGAAACCATGGGTGGTGAGCCCGGCTTGATGGAGCAGTTTGTATTTCTTGACAATCAATTTTTGTCTGTTCCATTATCAAGTTTGCAACATCAGAGATGCAGTACAAATTATATTAAACGTTTGTTTAAAAAAAAAGAAAAAAAAGATCCTGTTCTAATGGGCCAAGCAGTTTTCAAAAGAAAAATAATTGCAGTCAACTTGATAATTGGGTTGTTTACTCTCAGAGAGAATGGCTATTCTACTCCGTGTGCCTCATGTAAACCCAGCTGTACAACCCAACTGTTTTAATATAGTTCAATGACTTTGGAGTAGTGCTTAGTTTAGAAATACATCATGGAAATAGGCCCTTTGGCCAACTAAGTATGTACCGACCAATGATCACCAGTACACTAGTTCTGTCTTGCACACTGGGGCCAATGTAGGAGCACGCTAGGGATGGCACGGTGGTACAGTGGTAGAGTTGATGCCTTACAGCGCCAGAGACCTGGGTTCGATCTTGTCTATGGGCACTGTCTGTATGGATTTTGTACGTTCTCCCTATGGGTTTTCCCCAGATTCCTTCTCTCCAGAGATGCTACCTGTCCCGCTGGGTTACTCCAGCATTTTGTGTCTGTCCTTCATGTGTGGTCTGCGCTAGTGTAACGGGGATAACTGGTCGTTGTGGATTCGGCGAGCTGAAGGGCCTTTTTCTAAACTAAACTAAATTTACAGGAAAACAATTAACCTACAAACCTGCGTATATTTGGAGTGTGGCAGGAAACTGGAGCACCCAGAGAAAGCCCATGCAGTCACAGGGGGAACATACAAACGCCATAGAGAATACCCATAGTCGGGATAGAACCCAGCTCCCTGGCACTAGGTCAGCAACTCTAATCGCTGCGTGGACCAATGGTCTATGTTACTTGACAGCAACTCCTGATAACGAAGCACTGGCAGGTTTTGTGTTGGAATGTCCCAGTCTATCTTCTGTACCTAGGGTAAGCATGCTGATAGAAGAGTCAAAGAGCCGTACACACGGACACGGCCTTTCAGCCCACTGAGTCCGTGTTGTTCATTAGGTGACCGTTTACACTCCACCTATTTTCTTCCCGCACATTCTCATTAACTTCCCTTCCCACCCCCATGCAGAATCTGCCACTCACATACACGAGGCATTTTACAATTGCCTATGAACCTCAGAGAGGTCAAACTATATTTTAATTTTCCACTGCCACCAACCAGCCTGCACTGCACAATATGGTCACTGTTGGAAAACCTAGCATATGGTAACAATAACCCTATGTTGCAGAGGCAGTCCTGAAAGCTTGGCATGCTTTCACACAGAAGAGTTGAAAGAATGAACACAAAATGCATTACGTTGAATCTGTGAAAACCTTCATTGCCCAAATGGCGGGTTTGGTAAAGGAATCTTGACCGTATCACAAGACTGTGGGAGACAGAGCGAATCTAGAACCTATCTGGGCTGGTTCAGAGCTCTCCCTAACTGGAGGGCTTTTCAAGACAGTCACATGGGGTTTTATCGTGTCATGTGAGCACTTGCTTACAAGTTCAGAAAATAGTGCACTAACCATTCTGTGCAAACCAAGATAGTACAAGGAGCAGTGAGATGAATGACAAATTGTTCCGTTTCTGTCAGTGGAGTCATAGAATGATACAGCATGGTAACAGGCCCTTCAGGCCCAACTTGCGCACACCGGCCAACATGTTCCTGCTACACTAGTCCCACCTGCCTACGTTTGTGCCATATCCCTCTAAAACTGTCCTATCCATGTACCTGTCTAACTGTTTCTTGAACGTTGGGATAGTCCCAGCTTCAACCACCTCCTCTGGCAGCTTGTTCCATGCACCCACCACCTTTTATGTGGAAAAAGTTAACCCTCAGATTCCTATTAAATTGTTTCCCCTTCACTTTAAACCTGTGTCCTCTGGTCCTCGATTCACCTACTCTGGGCAACAGATTCTGTGCATCTACCTGATCTATTCCACTCATGATTTTATATACCTCTAAGTTCACCCCTCATCCTACTGCGCTCCAATGAATAGAGTCCCAGCCTACTCAACCTCCCCCTATCGCTAATCCTGGCAAAATCCTCGTAAATCTTCTCTGTACCCTTTCCAGCTTGACAACATCTTTCCAGTAACATGGTGGCCAGTACTTTAGGGAGAGTTGTTGACAATTCACGGAAAGGGGATATGAATTGTGCCATGCAATCTTTAATAGGCAAAGACGATCTCTGTCAAATGCTTGATTTAAACTGTTGTGCATCCTACAATGCAACTCACTCCTTGAGGTCAATGCGTGGAAGACAAGTCATTGGGTATTTTTAAGGCGAATATTGACTGATTCTTGATTAGTAAGGGTGTCCGGCGTTATGGGGAGAAGGCAGAAGAATGTGGTTGGGAGGGAAAGATCGATCAGCCATGATTGAATTGCGGAGTAGACTTGATGGGCTGAATAGCCTACTTCTGTTCCTATAGCTTATGTATTTATGGAATGTCATTTAACATTGTATACTTAAGACTGAATGAAATATAGCATAGTACATATCCAGATGAGCGACTCTGCTAACTTTAGCCAGGGAGTGGCACAAGTTGACCTTGTAAATGAAGATGAAAGATTTTATTTTAATGAAGAGAGCAGAGGAGAAAAATAATTTCTGTTAATCTTACAGCAGTAAACAAATCTCATTTGTTAAGTCACATGGGCCACAGCCGGCAATCCTCTGACAGCAGTGTTGATCGTTTTGTGTCGAAGGATGACTGCGTTGAGTCAGCAGATCTTGAAACCAAGGTGAGATGGCTTTATGTTGTAATTCTTATGCAAGCTTTTTATTTATAGCGTGTATATATAGAGTAACTGTTACCACTGGCAGGAGGCTACTTCTAATTCTGAACAACAGCGCTTAAAATAAAGGTGTCCAGGTATTAAGGGTCTGTCCCACTGTACGAGGTAATTCAAGAGTTCTCCCGAGTTTCCCCTGATTCGAACTCGGAGAATTACGGTAATAGCCGCTCGTAGGTACTCGGGGCTCTCGTGGACATTTTTCAACAGGTTGAAAAATCTTCACGAGCTTACCGCGTTTCCCGAGTACCTGCCGTTAGCGTTACGAGCCACTAAGAGACGTCCCGAGCTCCGACGTACCCGCTACGTACATTCTACGTACTTACCACAAGTTTGATTAATTTTTTTTAACTCGGGAGAGTTCTTGTATTACCTCGTACAGTGGGACAGGCCCTTTATTTAGGGATAGTGCAATAGAGATTTGCTTTGTTTAAATTCTGGCTTCACTCATTGTAGTTTTATTTATTGTCACGTGTACCGAGGTACAGTGAAAAGTTTTTGTTGCATGCTATACAGTCGGCAGAAAGACTGAACCACTTCCACCATTAGATGTAATACTTTAATTGCCCACGCTCTAAGCATTGGTGTTCCCTTCCTCAACTTTGTCTGTCTGTCATAGTACATACAACGGTATAGCACAGGAACAGCCCCTTTGGCCTGCGATGTCTGTACCAAGCATGATGCAAAGTTAAATTAATCTCCTCTGCCTGCACATGATCCATTTCTCTCTATTCCCTTCATATTCATATGCTTATATAAAAGTCTCTTAGACACACATGTGTCTGCTTCTGCCACCATCCCAAGTAGCACATTCCAGGCTTTGTATGTAAAACAAAACTTGCCCAGCACATCTCTTTTAAACTTTGCCCCTCTCGTGTTAAAGCTATGTCCTCTCGCCTTTCCAGTGGGGAAGAGGGTTCTGACTGTCTACCCTATCTATGCCTCTCATAATTTTGTATACTTCTATCAGGCCTCCTGCAACCTTCGACATTCCAAAGAAAGCAATTCAAGTTTGTCCAACCTCTCTCTGTGGCTAATACCCACTAATCCAAGCTTTATTCTGGTAAACCTCTTCTGTATTCTCTCCAAAGCCTGCGCATCCTTCCTGTAATGGGATGACCAGAACTGCACATATTACTCCAAATGCAGCCTAACCAAAGTCCTAAAATCTTTTTCATTTTAGGATGTCCCTTAGAAGCTACCTTAGCCCATGTCTTAGATCAGCTGTTGTAAGATCACTTGAGGTAGTTCAATGTCAGATTTGTATTTGCCTGTAATCTTGTGAGGTGCCTCAGTTCTATTTCTTACCTTAAAAACATTATACTAATATGCGCACTGCGATATTGTCATCTGGAATGCACTCTCTGGAAGAACATTGGATTGAAAAAATAGTAAACTCCAAAAGGAAATTGCATAAATATTTAAGAGAGATAAATTACTAGTTCTTCTTCTTCTTATCGAGTCCACACACAAGATTAGAAGTTGTTCAGCCAGAGCTGAACACACTTCTCGGCATCTGCACAATGGTGTCTGTCTTGTGCTTCTTGTGCTTCTTGTGCGTGGTGGTGGAAAGATTGGTTGAAACAGGGCCGCGACGTGAACGCTCTTTCCTTGACCCCCAATTACTAGTTGAAGAGTAGTAGTAATCTAATTGGATTATTCTTTCAAAGAGCTATTACTGGCCTGATCAGCCAAGCAGTCATCTCCTGCGCTGTATGATGCTAGGCTCCAAATATTTGTGAAAAGAGATTAGATTTTTAGCAAGATGGATTTGTGGGCTGTTTGCCCGTAGCAGTTGTTTGTTCCTCAAACAAAAAGGCTAAACATTATTGTAAAATTTGCTAAGGAAGCAAAAATGTTTCATCAATCAACTTAGGTGCTCTCTACAGCTGTTCCCTTCTAATGCCACAGTCCTTGAATCCCATTGATTAACCTATAGGTTAGAAAAAAGCCCCACGCATACAATAGATGGTGGAGTATGAATTCCACCCTTCCTGAGGTCATCTTTTGCTGCTCTTGTCTTGTTCTGGCCTTCTCTATCTTTCAGTCTGAAGAAGGGTTCCAACCTGAAACGTCACTTATTCATTTTCTCCAGACATGCTGCCTGACCCACTGAGTCACTCCAGCATTTTGTGTCTGTCTTCAGTATAAACCAGCATCTGTAGTTCCTTCTGACACAGATGGTGGAGTAGACAGATCCATGCCCCCATTGTGGCAGCCAGTGTTCATATTTGCGCCATCTGCACAACAAAAAAAGGAGTTTGAAAAGATTGTGACTAATCTTTTTCTCCCACAGTCTAAAGATATTGCCCACCTATCAAGAGGTATCTTTAAGACAAAGGTAGACAAAAATGCTGGAGAAACTCAGCAGGTGAGGCAGCCTCTATGGAGCGAAGGAATAGGCGATGTTTTGGGTCGAGACCCTTCTTCAGACTGATGTGGGGTGGGGTGGGTGGGGTGGGGGAAAGAAAGGAAGAGGTGGAGCCAGTAAGCTGTGGGAGAGTTGGGGGGGGGGAAGGAGGAGAAAGCAAGACTATCTGAAATTGGAGGTCAATGTTCATACTGCTGGGGTGTAAACTACCCAAGCAAAATATGAGGTATTGCTCCTCCAATTTGCGGTGGGACTCACTCTGGCCATGGAGGAGGCCCAGGACAGAAAGATCGGATTCGGAATAGGAGGGAGAGTTGAAGTGCTGAGCCACCGGAAAATCAGGTCGGTAATTGCGAAATGAGCGGAGGTGTTGGGTGAAGCGATCGCCAAGCCTGCGCCTGCGCCTCGTCTCACCGATGTAGAGCAGTTGGTACGTTTCTCGATTTGTTGTTCTGGATACTCAAAGCCAATGGTGTAATTTGGCCTCAAAATATCAAGAACTTAGTTGGTCAAAGATTTGATTATAGACCTTTTTGCCTATTCATCTCCAAACTGAGCAGTATTTCTGGGCTGCCGCTCTGGTCACCGTGCCAGAGTGAGGTTGTGATTAAGCTAAGATTCACAAGAATGTTGCACAGAGAGGGCGGTGAGTGCCTGGAACGTGCTGCCGTGGGTGGTGGAAGTGGCAGGTGCGATAGTGGCCTTCAAAAGCTTGGATGGACATATGGATATGCAAGTAACGGTGGTTTATGCAGGCAGATAAGAATTAGTCTTGGCATCATGTTCGACACAGACATTGTGGACTGAAGGGCCTGTTCTTGGGCTGTAGTGCTCCATGTTCTAATAGTGCCAAGACTGGAGGGCTTTAATTATAAGCAGGGATTGGTTTGGCTCTGACTGTTTTCACTTGAGCAACGGAGGCTGAGGTGTGACTTTATAAGCTTATGAAAATATTTCCTACGATAGGGAAGTCTAAAACCAAAGGGCATAGGCTTAAAATAAGGGAATAGATTAACAGGAGTTCTGAGGGGCAAGCCATTCAACAGAGGATAGTGGATGTATGGAATAAGCTGTCAGAGGAAATGGCAGGCATGGGTACTGTTGCATCATTTAAAAAACGCATTTGTTCAGGTATCTGCAGGGGAATGGTTCATAAAAATATGGATCAAAAGTAGACAAATGAGATTAGCACAGATAGGCACGTATGTTGGCACAGCGGCGCAGCGGTAGAGACCCGGCTTCGATCCTGACCTTGGGTGCTGTCTGTGCGGAGTGTGTGCATTCTCTCTTGGGTTTTCTCCGGGTGCTCTGGTTTCCTCCCAGAGACATACAAGTTTGTAGATTAATTGGCTTCGGTAAAATTGTACATTGTCCCTTGTGTGTTGGGTAGTGCTAATGTACGATGTGATTGCTAGTCGGTGTGGACTCGGTGGGCAGCAGGGCCTGTTTCCACTCTGTAACTCCAATGTAAAGACCAAAGGATGGCATGGATAAATTGGGCCCAAGTGCCCGTTTCTGTGCTGCATACCTGTATGAATCTGAGATTGTGGATTGGCAAACATACCAATGATTAGTTATTAGATCTGGGGTAATATTGCAATATTTCTGTAGTGGGACTCTCCACAGTTACCCTACGTAGTGCAACTGGCAGGCATAACAACAATGACCGTGGACCTATGTTATGTAGAGGTTTTTACATCATGGTATTTGGATTTATGTGGTTCAGCTTTGTGACTCTGCAGCCCCTCAAACTCTGAGTTAGTGGTGAAAATCTTAATAACTAGTATGGGCACCTCTCAGCTTGACAAAATCCATCACAGACTAAATGTGCAAATTAATAAATGTATTCTCTAACAGGATAAGTGCTCTCAAGCTAATTCACTTTTAATCTACTTTTAATAAGTCATCCATGTTTTGCATTTCAGAAGTACACATAGGGAATGTAAGATAGTGTAACGTGGTCATTTATAGCTCAGAAAACTGCTTAGTCCCTTGTTTAAATGCAAGTTATCTTAATTAAATTTACTTCCATTAAAATCCTTTCCAATGTCAGTGCTTCAGGAAATGGTCTAATGTTTGAATGTACAAATATCTGTGAATCCCAAGTTATGTCTGTATACCTTTGATACAGTAGTATAGATCATAGCAAAACAGGGACAGCATGGTAGAGTTGCTGCCTCTCAGCGCCAGAGACGCGGGTTCGATCCTGACCCCGGGTGCTGTCTGTACAGAGTTTGTACCATTTCCCTTGGGTTTGCTCTGGGTGCTCTGGAGTTTGTAAGTTCTCCGTGTGGGTTTTCCCCAGGTGCTCGGGTTTCCTCCCACACTCAAGACTTACGGATTTGTAGGCTCATTGGCTTCGGTAAAAATTGTAAATTATCCCAAGTGTGTAGGATAGTGATAGTGTGCAAGGATTGCTGGTCGGCGCAGACCTGGTGGGCCGAAGGGCCTGTTTCTGTGCTGTATCTCCACACTAAACTAAACTTTCTGTTGGACTGATCTGCAACTTTCAATTTGTTTTCTGTGATGAGACTTCCTCCTTCCATCTGTCATAAGGTTGGATGGGTGGAGAAGTCAGCTGCTTCACTCTTATCTCTGTTCCCGTCCATCAGGACTTTACCAATAATGCAGCAGGTGATCTGGCTGGACTCTTATCCTCCACCTGCAAACTTCAGTTATGGGGCTTAGATTTTCTCTTGCACCAATTATAGGTCACCCATTGCTGTTTGACTCCGCTTGGCTACAATTCTCATACTTCTGTTCAAAATCTATCCTGGCCTCGTCTCTCACTATCAATCCAATCTCCAACAGATGTACATGACACATAATGCAAAGGAACTGCAGATGCTGGTTTATACCAAAGATAGAGATAAAATGGTAGAGTAACTTAGCGGGTCAAGCAGCATCTCTGGAGAAAATGGGTAGGTGACGCTTTGGGTCATGACCCTTTTTCAGACTGAATGTAGTAAGGAGAGTTCTTTCCCCCCATTCTTTCTATTAAAATTAGTCTAAAGAAGGGTCCCAATCTGAAATGTCACCTATCCATGTTCTCCATAGATGCTGCCTGACCCACTGAGTTACTCCATCATTTTGTGTCTCTTTTAAATATACGGGACAGTTAATTCATCCAGTTCTAGCTTCTCTTGCACTTCCCTGATTTCCTGTAGAGTTGGATTCGTGTGTGTCATTCCCACAGCAGAACGCTTAAGCTTTGTATTTCCTCAACTACTTTCCTGCTCTATCTCTTTTTTTGGATGTGGTACTCCATCAAATTGTTGAGAGATGATGACCACTCAAAGTGACTAAAGCCATGTTATTACCTTTGGAAGTGCTGTGCCCAACCTGGATGTAGGCTTCTATGGCATGTCTTCCCAAACATCAATTGGAAGTTTGAATAAGCTAGCCATCATTTATTCCCGATTCCTGTGACCTTTTCGCGCCTGTGTTCTTGTATCTACACCTGAAAGGGTGCAGAAGAGAATCATCAGAATGTTATTGGGGGCTTGTGGGTTTGAGTTATAATGGATAGGCTGAGACATTGGAGCGTAGGAGGCTGAGGGGTGACTTTATTGAAGTATACAAAATCCTGGGGGGTATGGATAAAGCAAATGCTCAGTGTTTTCCCAGGATAGGAGATTCCAATACTAGAGTAAGGCTTAAGGTGAGAGGGGAGACATTTAAGAGGGATCTTCGGGTCGACTTTTACACTCGGATATCTGGAATAAGCGGTATAGTATGTAATCTGGAGTAAGCTGCCATAGGAAGCAATAGAAGCAGATCTGATTACAACTTTTGAAAGACATTTAAACAGATATATAGATAGGAAGCATTTAGAGGAATTTGGGCCAAATGCAGGCAAATGAGACCAGCCCAAGAGTGCCATCTTAGTTGACATGGATATGTGAGCTCTAGGACCTGTTTCCATGCTGTGTAGCTCCACAACTCTGCTAAATGTGCAGATCAACCAAGTTATCACAAGTCAGTCTTGTCAGATCTGAACAAAGAATGCATAAATTCCATAAGCCGTTAACATTTATCATCTTGGTTCATGCAGCAGCCAGTGGTTCGGATCAGAACCATTGAAGGTGAACATAATTGAATACAGTTTTATGTGCTCGGCATAGTTCCCTGCAAGACAGCATTTTATTGTAGCAGCAGATCAGAGGAGATTGTCACAACTACACAAAATGCAGTTAATTGAGGCTGCAATATATCTTCCATCGTTCTTTTGGCAGAATTAACTCTGCATAGCAGTAGAAACTAATGAGCTTGCCAGCTACCCATTTTCCAAAGTATAAATTACACAAGTATGGCAAATGAGTAGAACATAAGCTTGTAAGACTTGCCTATTTTTAAATGAGTTTCCACAAACATGCCCTAGTTAATTTGTTTTTCCGTAGGGATTGATTTACTGTGTACGTGAAGCACTTAACTGGGCATTTTCAATCTGTCAAAATGTGGCGATTTGTATTCTGGGTGAAGTATTTGTTGTAAGGTATTCTGGCCTTTTCTCGCCTCCAGTTGACCCTCACCATTGATGCTAACACCCCATCAATGAATAAAGTATATTAAAAAAGACTTGAGGCTCCAGAGCAACTCAGTGGGTCAGGCAGTATCTGTGGAGAACGTTGTTTTGGGTTGGGACGCTCCTTCAGATGGAGTGGTGGGATGTGGGGTGGAAGACGGCTAGAACAGTGGTGAGAGCGGGATAAAGTATAATGAGTGTAAGTGGGATTGAAGAATCGCTGTTTGAAAGTGTTGCTCAGGGAGTCCATATTGTGCCCAGTTGAAAGATGAGGTGATTTGACTTCCTTGGAGCAGTGTAAGAGACTGAGAACGTCATGGACTGAGAGAGAGAGAGAGAGTTTCGAGTGATGAGCATCTGAACTAAACCACTGCATTCCACAGGGAGTCACACAATCTCCATTTGAGCCTCTTCCATCCCTCCCCCCTGCCTTTTATTTCAATGTTGTGAATAGCAGGTGCAGTAGTTTGAAATTCTTGCTCTCTTGACAGCAGTCAAGAATCAATAAATGAAATATATGGTTGTAACATAAGCCTTTAAATTGTATCTAACGAGTTACATTGAGCAGAACAATGTTAAGAATTATATGCTGTTGATGTCTTGCAAGCAGCAGTGAAACAAATGGCAATTGGAGTTTGTTTGCTAATTGATTTGCAGGGGAAAATTTGCCAAGGAACTGGAAGAATTCACGTTCTAAACCTAGTGTCATGTTATAGTTGGAAAATGTCACCGTTTAGAAAGTAAAAGAAAGGATACTAATCTTAGTTTAGTTTTGTTTATTGTCACGAGTACTGAGTAGGATGAAAATCTTGCTAACCAGACAGCGGAAAGACAATATATGATTACAATCGAGCCATCCACAGTGTACAAGATACATGATGAAGGGAATAATGTTTAGTGCAAGGTAAAGTCCGATTAAAGTTAGTCCAGGGGATCGCCAGTGAGATAGATAGTCTTCTAATAGTGCAGCACCCCCTCTGGAAAACAAAGCCTAAATTAAGTTCAAGACTTTTAATTTTTCCAAGTCGCAATTTTCTGACCCAGCAATAAATGTGCAACCAAGTGCATTGGAATAAGCAACACAGGGTGTTTTGGTGGGATGTGATATGATGCACTGGAATTAAAAGTTAAAAACAGGATTTTTTAATTGTTTTATATTGTAGATTTGATCGGTTTCTAAATTCGGGAGCCTGAATAATAAATTGTGTTGTGCCGTGCATTTCACTGTATCATGTATTCACAAACTGGTTCTTTAACAAGCAATATGGCCTGTGTTGGTGTAGAGAGGAACTGCAGATGCTTATTTATACTGAAGATAGACACAGAGTGCTGGAGTAACTCAGCGAGTCATGCACCATCTCTGGAGAAAAAGGATGGGTGATGTTTTGAGTCGGGATCCTTCTTCCAACCCGAAACATCGGACATCCTTTTTATCCAGAGATGCTGCCTGACCCGCTGAGTTACTCCAGCATTTTGTGACTGTCTATGGCCTGTGTTGGTGTGGGAATAAGAGGAGTTTTATTTAGATCATTAATTGTTAAGCTTTGAAAATAAAGTCCTAAATTAAAAATTGATTCTATTTGCTAATTGGAGAATTTATGTTCGGTAAACATATCCATTTAATGTTACGGGTTGAAGCACCGCGCCTGAATGCAAAATTCCACGCTGTAGCGGCCACTGATCAAGTTGATGTATTAATTCAATATGTAACAGGACAGGGAAGAAGATACATTTGGTGGTGAATCTTTGGATTTATCTATTCTATGGGTCTGTGGAGACAATGTAATTGCATAAAAGACAGAGACTTCTGTATATTAGGGAGATCGTGGGGAAATAGAGGTTCAGTGGGGAAAATGATGTTGAGATGACGATCATTCATGATCTTGTTGAATGTCAAAACAGATCTGAAGGGCGTAATGGCTTGCTCCTCCTCTGTTCTTACACTTAACATTGAGGCCCTAATAACATTTTGTTGGTCCTGTTGGGCAGAGTCCGTCATCAGCATGATAGAAATCAGATTTCTGAAACCAGTGGTCTATTTGAAGCTCTGACTTAGGAAGAAAGATATTGTGTGAGTGAAGGAAAAGATCCAACATGTTCTCAGAGAGCATCCTACTGTAAAAAGGTGACTTTCTCCACTAATTCCTGAGAATCCCTGGCCCAGGATCACTCGGCGAGGAGAGGGAACCTTCTTGAGCTAACATAGGGTCTACTCGCGAGGAGGATGCAAAGCTCAACAGAAGTAATGGAAGGTGTGCAGTGCCTCAAAGTCTTCCCACCTACCTTTCCCTCAGACACCCTGTGCCCCATTGGTGGTGGTATCTGCAGGTCCAAAATTTGTTATTTAAGAGGTCCCTTCTCTAGGTAACATTACTGAAGGTGGCTGTTACTGAATTTCCACATCCAACAGTTTTCATTGGATGGTGATCTGGAGTGCCAGACCTGGGCAAATTCTCTCGTCTAATTATCAGTACAGTTTTTACCATGCAAATCAGATCGGCTAAGCCAGCACCAGGTGATCATCCATTGGATCTAAATCGTTTGGCTCTTTGCCTCTGTAAGTGGTTCTGTTGTACCAGCGGTTTCTTCCCAGCTGTTATCAGGCAACCGAATCACTGTCTAGAGAGCGGTCCTGACCTACCACATATCTCATTGGAGACGCTCAGACTATCTTTAATCGGAATTTACTGGACTTTATCTTGCACTAAACTTTATTCCCTTTATCATGTATCGTCTTCCCGCTGACTGCTTTTCACTTTACCTTGGTACATGCGACAATAAACCAAACCAAACACTCCTGAAATATCTCGTTGCTCAGAGAATTTAATAACAACACAAAGTTTGATCACTTGAGTCAAAAATTGCACACCTGTTATTTTTATCTTTTAACAGCCTTGCCGGATAAAGGGAGACATTGGCCATTACACTGATGAGAATGCGGCACCTTTAGTCCACTGTGTTCGTCTCCTTAGTGCATCTTTTCTTTTAACGGGTCAAAAGAATGGTAAGCTGCAACATTTGAATGGCTTCAGCTTTTTATCTTTGTTCTCACTGTGGAATGTTTGCTTTCATCTCCGGTTTTTCTTTGTAGGTCTGATTCCTGATAAAGAAGTCAGAGTGAGTGTCAAAGCGTTGGCAGTAAGTTGTGTTGGAGCAGCCATTGGACTTCATCCTGAAGCTTTCTTCAACAAACTGTACAGGACTTCACTTGAAGTTTTAGAGATTCAAGGTACTGGAATGGGCTGGAGTGTTTCAAGCAGTGAGTTAGAAATACATTACAGAGATAGTTAATTACATTGTCTGGAATTATCAGATAATTATTTTTTAAGTTTTGGTGATACAGCTGAATCCAAGCCAACTACCGATCACCCGTTCATGTTTTTTCTGTGTTATCCCACTTACACATCCATTCACTACACATCAGGGATTTTTTTTTTTTAAATGGGGCTGGCCATTTTTGGGATATGGGAAGGAAAATGGGCAAATTCCAAATAGCTAGTACCCTAGATCAGGATCAAACCCGGGTCTCTGATGCTGTAAGGCACCGGCTGTGCCATGGGCACATATGGCCCCCAGCTATGCCTGCCTTTTTGTTGATTACGTTGAACACTTCTTGTTGCGATGTACCCTGGCATCATTCCCCAGCTTTGTCTGCTACATCAACGACTGCAAGTGATTTTGTCAACTTTTTTACTAACTTTCACCCTGCCCTCAAATTCATTTGCACAATCTCTGCCACCAGTCTCCCCTTTATCAATCTCTTTGTCTCCTTCACAGGCCATTATCTTGGTTCTTCTACAAACCCACTGATCCCCCACAGCTACCTTGACCACACCTCCTCTCTCTATCCATTGCAAGTATGCTATCCCTTCCTCTCATATTCTCTGTCTTTGCAGCATCTGCTCCCAAGATGAGGCCTTCCACGTTGTTTCCCCACTTCTGTTGGCAATAGATTCTTCACCCATCTCCTCTGCCACCTGCTCTTATGCACTCGCTCTCCCTCTCCCCAGTTCCCCCAGAGGGAACAAGGCAAGAGTTCCCCTGGTTCTTGCCTTTCAGCCCACTGGCCTCCACATCCAACACATCATTCTTAGATAGTTTTGGCACATTGAACGTGATCCCATCATCAGTTGCATCAGCCTGTCCCCACCCTTTTCTGCTTTCTGTAGACACTCTCTCCGTAACTCCTTGTTTTGCTCTTCCCTTCCCATGCAAAGTGTCCCCTCTCCAGGTATTTTCCCCTGCAGCCGCAGGAGATGTAACACCTGTCTTTACACCTCTCTCACTTCCATCCAGGGACCCCAGCAGTCCTTCCAGGGGAGGCACAGGTTCACCTCTAACCACATCGACTCCATTTCCCGGTGTTCCCGATGTGCCCTCATTTATATTGCCAAAAGCAAGCGTAGATGAGGCAACCTTTTTTGCCAAACACTTTACCTTTTTCTGCCAAGGCCAGCTGGATCTTTTGGTTGCTCGGCATTTGAACTCCTCTTCCCATTCCCATCTGCTCTGGACCTCCTGCTTTGCCAGAGTGAGCCGCCTTCTCCTTTTTGTTCTCTTGTTTGGCAAGAGGTACAGAGTGTAAAAAAGCACACCTCCACATTCAGGGACAGTTGCTTCCCAGCTGATATCAGGCAACTGGACCATGCTATCACTAATTAGAGAGCGATCCTGACCTACTATCTACCTCATTGGAGACCCAGACTATCTTTAATCAGACTTTACTGGACTTAACATTATTCCCTTGATCCTGTGTCTGTACATTGTGGACGCCTTGATTGTAATCATGTGTAGTCTTTACTGACTGGATAGCATGCTACAAAAAGCGTACCACTGCACGTCGGTAGTAGTAGGCCCCCCTCGGTCATGACTGACCATGGGTGATGCATCCTGGTCGGATGTAAGCCTGGGCGATATCATATGGAGGACGGGCTGTTGCCCATGCAGCACGTCCCCCCTCTCCACACCGCTGATCGATCCAAAGGAACAGCAGGGCCGTTACAGTTTGGCACCAGCGCCGTCGCTGGAGCTGCCAGAGCGAGGACGAACTGCCTTATGGGCTCCGACTCCAGATTTCTTGAGGTTTACTCCTGGAGCCTTTTCCATGACTGAATATGGCCACAATGCAGTGGAGGTTTTAAATCAGAGTTTTCCCTCTCCTAAATGGACTGCCTTCCCAAGCTGACGAGCCCCATCTGCCCGAAATTTGTGGGGGCAGGAGCGTCTACCTTCCCGTGCAGATCTATAGCATCTGCCCACTGCACGTCGGTACATGTGACATTAATAAACCAAACTAAACAAGAATTCTGAAGCTCTGACGGAAATTGAACTGATCTTCCCTCCAATAATAGTCCAGGTCTGTGGACAAATGGAGTTCCCCATGCATGTTGTTGTATCAGATTGCTGGCATACCTGCTGGACATTTTAGCTTTACTTTTGAATTTTCTTTCAAGTATTTGCAGATTTTAGAATTTGTGAAACATTCGGAGGTAGCACGGTAGCTCAGTGGTAGAGTTGCTGCCTGTTAGCGCCAACTACCCGGGTTCGATCCTGACTATGGGTGCTGTCTGTACGGAGTTTGTATGTGACCGAGTGGGTTTTCTAAATTGTCCCCAGTTTGTAGGCTAGTGTTAGTGTTTGGGGATCGATGGTCGGCACAGGCTCGGTGGGCCAAAGGACCTATTTCTGTGCTGTATCTCTAAACTAACCTACTTTTTTTGGTTAGCCAACTCACGTCTTGATGTTTCTCATTCCACAGAAGACCAATGTATATCAGATATTTTGAAATATGTCAACCATGGGGATCCACAGATAAGAGGAGCCACAGCACTCCTCTGCTCAACATTCATTCACTCGGCTCTCACAAAGACTCGATTTAATCCAGAAAGCTGGCTTGCTGTGGTACAAGGAGCTACAGGTAAATGGACAAACCCTGTTGATGTGCTGTTAGTTTGTGCAACTGTATGGTGTTAATGTGTTATCCCTGGAATTCTTGCTCAAAGAAATGGTTTCTATCTAGATTGCCTTGCATCATCTTGTGTGATATGCAGAACCATGCTGAGACTGTCAACACAGTGATCAATTGCAGCAGATCTGTCACAAAAATGAGGGAAGAAGATTAGACTTTATTGCCTTCCATCACAGTGAGGAATGTGGGGAATCCGCTGTGGTGGATGTTTATGTTCACTATTATGTGGTTGTGTGTCTTGTTGCTTTGTTTTAGTATGGCTGTATGGTAGTATGAATATCACTGTACCTTAATTGGTACACGTGGCAATAAAAGACCTTTGAAACATTTGAAGTTGATGAAAAGTTCCTTATACATTGGAAACTGCTCCACTTAATTGTCTTGTTCGTCTTTCTTGCATTTCCCTCCAGCCCCATATCCTCTCTAGTGCCTATTATAACCTGGTTCATTGTGATTTAAGGAGGAGAACAGCCTCCCCTGAGCTCTTGTCCACCTTGCTTATGCCACCACTTCCATGAAAAACATTCTTAAAGATTAAAAACCAATGCATCATTGGGTTCTGACAAACTGGTCCTTGACATGAAATGTTAAGACTGTTTGAGACAGCTCAGCGGTAGAATTGCTGCCTCACAGCACCAGAAACCCGGGTTTGATCCTGACTACGGGCACTGTCTGTACGGAGTTTGTATGTTCTCCCTGTGACCTTGTGGGTTTTCACCGGTTTCCGGTTTCTTACCACACTCTAAAGACGTACAGGTTTGTAGGTGAATTGGCTTCCGTGAATTGCAAGTTGTCCCTAGTGTGTACGATAGGGCTAGTGTTCGGGGTGATTGCAGGTCAGCGTGGACTCGGTGGGCTGAAAGGCCAGTTTCCACATTGTCTAAAGTCTAAAGTTTCTCTTTCCACAGAGCAATCCAACTAGCTTTTTCTGTTTTTACTTTCATTCAGGATGATCTAAATGTAATAACATGGTTAAGATGTTCTCCCAGTATTATTTTTATGAATATCAGATTTCTCAACCAATTTAGTGGATATTTTTTGTTGTGTGATTGGTGTTTACGTGCAATTAATGCAGTATTCTTTCCTTGAACATATCAGTTCACAGACTTTTACCCTGTCAATTTATTTGCAGGGTATGGCTTCACTTTGGAGGATTGCGTCCCTTTACTCCAGAAAACCCTGAAGGATAAATCATCTGTAACTTGCAAAATGGCTTGTGCTGCCGTAAGGGTAGGTGTTGCTTTTCTTGAGATTAAAATAATGCCATAAATCATTTTATTAACTCCTAGGATATTTATTAATGCTGGGGGGGTTTTTGAGGCGGGGGGGTTCCTTCATGGTTAGGTTTTTGTTATCGTGTTCGGCAATATCTTTCTGTGGTATGTTTTTATTGGATAAGAATGGTACTGGAATAGCTTTGATAAGGAAGGATTGTAATTTAATCCTAAAGCATGTGAACAGATAATCATTGACACCGTCCCTGTAATCGGTGAGGGATGGGACACGGACTCCTGTGGACAAAAACAAACATGGCTACTCTGAGGCTTTTAGTCGTGTTGCTAAGGCTGCCTGGACATACAGTGGTCAACTATTCCATAGATATAACAGCTTGTATGTACATTTAAAGAAGGACACCAATTGCCGAGTCAGCGGGTCAGGCAGCATCTCTGAAGTGCATGGATAGAACTTACCTTGTTGCTTTCTGACCTGCTGAGTTAGTCCAACACTTGTCTTTTTTTTGTAAACCAGCATCTGCAGTTCCTTATCTCTGCTGATCTGGGTTGTGTCATTGACTGGACAGAAATGCCACCCTGTGGCTCAGCCCATGAACAGCAATTGGCATCACAGAACATACCTTTTAGAAAGGAGATGTGGAGGAATTTCTTTAGCCAGAGGGTGGTAAATCTGTGGAACTCATTGCCACAGACCACTGTGGAGGTCAAGCTATTGGGTATTTTTAAAGCGGAGATTGACATATTATTGATTAGTACAGGTATCAGGGGTTATGGAGAGAAGGCAGGAGAATGGGGCTGAGAGGGAAGGATTGATCACCCGTGGTCGAATGGTGGAGTAGACTCCATAGACTCAAATTATTTTCTTTTGACTAATTAACATGAGAACTCAAACAGCAGCAGGAGTAGGCCAGTTGGCCCTTCAAGCATGGTCTCTCTCACAAGGAGATCTTGATTAACCCAGTCTTGGAATCAACACAACTGTGCCACACTCTCAGTCTCCTTGAGTCCGTGTGTGTAAACCACAAGACAATAGGAGCAGGAATGCGCAACCTCTCCTTCAAGCCAGTCCTGCCATCCAGTATGATCATGGCTGACCTGGTTCCAGTCCTCAACTCCACCTCTGTGCTTGTTCTCCCCCATTCCCCAATCTCTCAAAAAAAAATTATCTACCCTCTAGTGTAGACAATTCCAGAGATTCACCATCTGTACAAGGAAAATCTGTGCATCTGTTCTAGTATCTTGTTGGCATCCCTTTGAAAGACTTCCGGTAGTGCAAACATCATAGTATCTACCCCATCATGTCCCCTTAGGAACGTTTGTTTCATTAAAATCATCCCTCGTTCAGCTAAACTCCAAACAGTGCCATATAGCGCCAGATCTTGACCTCGGGTTCCGTCTGAGTGGAGTTTGCAAGTTCTCCCTGTGATCTCGTGGGTTTCTTCCCGGTGCTTCGGTTTCCTCCTGCATCCCAAAGACTTGGGAGGTTTTATGTTAATTGGCCTCTGTAAAGTTGCCCCTAATGTGCAGGGAATGGATGTGAAAGTGGTATAACATAGAACTAGTGTGAATGGGTGATCGGCTTGGACTTGGTGGGCTGAAGGGCTTGTTTCCATACTGTATCTTTCAATTCACTTCAAACAATACAATACCGTTTATTTGTCATTTGAACCTCACATGAAGTTTAAACGAAATTTGGTTTCTGCAGTCATACAAGAAAAGAACCAAGACACACACCAACACAATTTACACAAACATCCATCACAGTGAATCTCCACCTCACTGTGATGGAAGGCAAAGTCTTGTCTCTCCCCTGCTCTCCATTCCTCTCCCGAAGTCAAAGTCAAAGCCCCCGGCGGGCGCTATCAAGTCCCACGGCCACTTAAAGCCGCGCCGGGCGATGTAAAGCCACGCTCCGGATCTTGATGTTGGAGCCCCCGGCGGGCGCTAACAAGTCCCGCGGCTGTTACAACAGTACAAGTTTGTTTTTTTAGCTGTTTGTGATAACCAATGTGCTTATTAATTCAGAATGCCAGTAAATCCTCTCTTAAATAAAGGTATTGAAACTCTGTTTAGTATTCCAGACATGCCTCATCAATACCCTGTGCAATTGTAACAATACTTCCCAACTTCTAAACTGCAATAGAGGGCCATTTGTCACCTTAATTACTCACCGCCCTTGCGTGATACCATTTTGAGAATCAGGCACCAGTCAACCTGTATTCTTTTGTTCTTCACTCTCCACCCATTTAGATAATCTGCCTTTTGATTCCTCCTATCAAAGTGCAAGGTCTTGCGCTTTCCCGCATTTTCCCTTCACTTGCCACATTTTTGCCCGTTCGATCTATCGATCAATATCATGTTGCAGTGCACTAATATCCTCATTGCAACATGCCTTTCCACCTATTTTCATGCCTTCAGCAAACCTGGATAGCTTGCGTTCTGCCCCCTCATCCAGGTAATGAATATAGATAATGAGTAATTGAGAGCCATGTGCTGATTGTCCACCAGTGAGATCCAAGATGGCACCGGAGCCAGGCGACCACTGCTCCCAGAAGAGGATCTACTGTCATACATTACAATTGCTCCATTCTTTTAAATCTTTAATATTTCAACAGCAGCATTTCACACTGCATATTGTACCTTGAGTACAGAAGTTGGGAAGTCTTTGTTACAGATACATAAGATGTTGGTGAGGCCACATGGTGAGAGGATTGTGTTCAGTTTTGGGCACCACATTATAGGAAAGATATTGTCAAGCTGGAAATGGTGCAGAGAAGATTTACAAGGATTTTGCCAGGATTTGAGAGCTTGAGCTATAGGGAGATGTTGATCAGGCTGGGACTCTATTCCTTGGAGCACAGGAGGATGAGGGGTGATCTTATAGAGGTGTACACAATCATGAAAGGAATAGATTGAGTAAACGCACAGAGTCTCTTGCTCACAGTAGCGGAATCGAGAACCAAAGGGCATAGGTTTAAGGTGAAGGGGGGAAGATTTAACAGGAACCTGACGGATAACTTTTTATACAAAGGGTGGTGGGTGTATGGAACGAGCTGCTGGAGGAAACCGGAGCACCTGGAGAAAGCCCACGGGGTCACAGGGAGAACATACAAACTCTGTATAGACTGCACCCGTAGTCAAGATCAAATCCGGGTCTCTGGCTTTGTGCTGCAGCAACTCGACAACAATGGCTACACTGTTATCTTGGAAGTAGAGCTACAGCTTGTGACACTTGTTACTGCAACTGAGGTCATGTAGAATTTGCCATGGTTGGACTTGGTTGTCATCATCTGGTCTCTTTCCCCAGCAATGCATCACGAGCCTGTGCAACAGCAGTTACAGTGAGCTGGGATTACAACTCATCATCGACCTCCTCAACTTGAAAAATAATTCTTACTGGTTAGTGAGGACTGAACTCTTAGAAACGCTGGCCGAGATGGACTTCAGGTAAGCTTGTTGTCTGACTGCTTCCAGTTGCTGGGAACAAGGCAATTTGCATTATTTGATAATCAAATAAAACATTTATATAAATGTCTGATCTGGTTAATAGAATACAGAACAATGCAATACAGGAACGGGCCCTTCAGCCACAATGTTTGTGCCAAACATGATGCAAGTTAAACTCATCTCCCTGTATGTGCTCTATTGTCAGAGTCTCCATCACAGGAAATAGACGATCGACTGACGTCTATTACAAACCCACTGACTCCCACAATTATCTCGACTACATTTCTTCCCACCCTGCTTCCTGCAAAGACTCTATCCCCTACTCCCAATTCCTCCTCCTATGCCGCATCTGCGCAAGGAGAAGTGTTCAATGCCAGGACATCCGAGATGTCCTAATTCTTTAGGGAATGGGAATTTCCCCTCTCCCATCATAGATGAGGCCCTCACTCTTGTCTCTTCGGTACCCCGCAGCTCCGCCCTTGCTCCCCCTCCACCTCCCCCTAGTCATAACAGAGTCAGAGCTCCCCAAGTCCTTACCTTCCACCCCATCACCCATCGCATACAACACATAATCCTCCGAAATTTCCGCCACTTCCAACGGGATCTCACCACTAGCTACAATTTCCCATTTCCGCCTTCCGCAGAGACCGTTCCCATTTGCAATTCCCTGGTTAACTCATCCCTTCCCACCCAAACCACCCCCCCCCCCCCCCCCCAGATACCTTCCCTTGCAACCACAGAAGATGCAACAACTGTCCCTATACATCCTTCCTCAACTCTGTCCAGGAACCCCTACAGTCCTTTCAGGTTAGGCAGAGGTTCACTTGCACCTCCAACCTTATCTACTGTATCCGTTGTTCACGATGTGGACTCCTATACATCGGCGAGACCAAACGTAGACTGGGCGATCGTTTTGCTTAACACTTTCGCTCAGCCTGCCTGAACCTACCTGATCTCCCGGTTGCTAAACGCTTTACTTCTCTTACCCATTCCCGCATAGACCTTTCTGTCCTAGGTCTCCTCCATTGTCAGAGTGAAGCTAAACGCATATTGGAGGAACAGAATCTCATATTTTGCTTGGGCAGCTTACAGCCCAGTGGTATGAATATTGATTTCTCTCACTTCAGGTAGCCCCGGCATTCCTTCTCTCGCTATCCCTCCCGTACCCAAGTCTCACTAGTTTCTCGTTTTCACCCAACGAACAGCTAATAATGGCATGTTTCCTTTATAATAGTTACTTTTTTGCATATCTTTTATTCATTGTTCTTGATCTCTCTATATCACCATCTATATCTCTCGCTTCCCTTATCCCTAATCAGACTGAGACAAAACCACCAGAAGAGAGAGTTTAATCATCTTAGCATTCCCGGGATGGCGAGACTGTCATATGCTGAGAGAATGGAGTGGCTGGGCTTGTATACACTAGAGGGGATCTCATTGAAACATATAAGGTTGTTAAGGGCTTGGACACGCTAGAGGCAGGAAACATGTTCCTGATGTTCAGCCATGATCATATTGAATGGCAGTGCAGGCTCGAAGGGCCGAATGGCCTACTCCTGCACCTATTTTCTGTGTTTCTGTGTATTACCATTTCTAGTGAGAGGTCTTCTGATGCCATCTATAAGGCACAAGGAGTCTGATTTTTTTGTCTCTGCAATTGGTCGGATGTGAGCAGTGCCAACAATTCTTAATGAGCTCAACACCATCAAGGACGAGCTGTTTTGGATCCACCATCCTAAGCATTAATTCCCTCTGCCAGTAGCACATATCGGCTGCAGTGTGTATCAACCATCCAACACCATTATGGAAGGACTTAGCGCCATGGAGTCATACAGCGTGGAAACAGACACTTTGGCCCAACATGCCATGCTAGTCATGCCATGTACGTTCTCATCCAAATCATTGATATAGATGACAAACTGCAATGCGCCCAGCACGGAACCCTGATGCATACCACTAATCACAGGCCTCTAGTCCGAAAGGCAAATTTCCACCATCACCCTCTGCTTTCTTCCATGAAGCCAATTTTCTATCCATTCAGCTATCTCTCCTTTGATCCCATGGGATTTAATCTCCCAGAGCAGCCTACCATGAGGAACCTTGTCGAATGCAAGAAGGACTTAACCAGAAGAGCTGCGGCATTTCACGAAGGCAGCTCACCATTACCTTCTCAAAGGCAGCTAATGATGAGCAGTGAATATTGGCCTTGACAACAATGCCCTGATCCAAAAATTAATCTTAAAAAAAAAGAAAATGTATTCAGCAGTCGATGAGGCGCTTTCAATGATTAACGTTGTAATGTAGGAAACCTGGTAGGCATGGCGCAGCAAAAATGATAATGAGCAGGTAAATCTGAGTTGGTGACATTTGTTAAAAGATCGGTATTAAAGCTCCATTAATACAGATCTCTTTACATATGTCACCAAATGATATTTATCTGCTCATTATCATTTATGCTGAGACATGAAGCTTTAAACCAGTGCTTTATTGGAATAGTGTCAGGGATCACTTGCATCCAACTGATCAAACACGTGGCCTTTGTTTAATGTTTCAATTAAAACCCATCACCTTCAAAAATACAGCACCCCTCTTGTATTTCAATGGCATCTCAACCTAAGAAGTTTTACAAGATGTAAAACTGTAAGACTTTCTCACTTCATTTATGTGATGTTGGCTTTGCAAGCTGATCCAGCATTTACAGTGCCCTCCATAATGTTTGGGACAAAGACCCATCACTTATTTATTTGCCTCTACTCCACAATTTGAGGTTTGTAATAGAAACAAAATTACATGTGGTTGAAGTGCACATTGTCAGATTTTATTAAAGGCCATTTTTATACATTTTGGTTTCACCATGTAGAAATTACAGCTGTGTTTATACATAGTCCCCCCATTTCAGGGCACCATAATGTTTGGGACACATGGCTTCGCAGGTGTTTGTAATTGCTCAGGTGTGTTTAATTGCCTCCTTAATGCAGGTATAAGAGAGCTCTCAGCACCTAGTCTTTCCTCTAGTCTTTCCATCACCTTTGGAAACTTTTATTGCTGTTTATCAACATGAGGACCAAAGTTGCGCCAATGAAAGTCAAATAAGCCATTAAGAGACTGAGAAACAAGAATAAAACAGTTAGAGACATCAGCCAAACCTTCGGCTTACCAAAATCAACTGTTTGGAACATCATTAAGAAGAAAGAGAGCACTAGTGAGCTTGCTAATCGCAAAGGGACTGGCAGGCCAGGGAAGACCTCCACAGCTGATGACAGAAGAATTCTCTCTAGAATAAAGAGAAATCTCCAAACACCTGTCTGACAGATCAGAAACACTCTTCAGGTGTTGATTTGTCAATGACCACTGTCCGCAGAAGACTTCTGTGTTTCATGAACAGAAATACAGAGGCTACACTGCAAGATGCAAACCACTGGTTAGCTGCAAAAATAGGATGGCCGGGTTACATTTTGCCAAGAAGTACTTAAAAGAACAACCACATTTCTGGAAAAAGGTCTTGTGCACATATGAGACGAAGATTAACTTATCAGAGTGTTGGCAAGAGCAAAGTATGGTAGAGAGAAGGAACTGCCCAAGATCCAAAGCATATCACCTCATCTGTGAAACACGGCGGTGGGAATGTTATGGCCTGGGCATGTATGGCTGCTGAAGGTACTGGTTCACTTATCTTCTTTGATGATATAACTGCTGATGGTAGTAGCATAATGAATTCTGAAATGTCTTGACATATCCTATCTGCTCAAGTACAAACAAATGCTTCAAAACTCATTGGCCGGTGGTTCATTCTACAGCAAGACAATGATCCCAAACATACTGCTAAAACAACAAAGGAGTTTTTCAAAGCTAAAAAATGGTCAATTCTTGAGTGGCCAAGTCAATCACCCGATCTGAACCCAATTGAGCATGCCTTTTATATGCTGAAAAGAAAACTGAAGTGGACTAGCCCCCCAAAACAAGCATAAGCTAAAGATGGCTGCAGTACAGGCCTGGCAGAGCATCACCAGAGAAGACACCCAGCAACTGGTGATGTCCATGAATCGCAGACTTCAAGCAGTTATTGCATGCAAAGGATGTGCAACAAAATACTAAACATGACTATTTTCATTAATATGAAATTGCTGTGCCCCAAACATTATGGTGTCCTGAAATGGGGGGACTATGTATAAACACTGCTGTAATTTCTACATGGTGAAACCAAAATGTATAAAAATGGCCTTTATTAAAATCTGACAATGTGCACTTTAACCACATGTGATTTTTTTTCTATTACAAATCTCAAATTGTGGAGTACAGATGCAAATAAATAAATGATGGGTCTTTGTCCCAAACATTATGGAGGGGACTGTAAGCTTGATGCACCCTGTAGATGGCAGAGTTATAGCCTTGAACCACTGCAGTCCCTAAGCTGTGGGTATACCCACAATGCTGTTAGGGAGGGAACTCCAGGACTTTGACCCCGTGACAGTGAGGGAACTGCATATAAAATTGTTCGGAGTCACAGACATACAACATGGAAACAGGTCCTTCGGCCCAACTTGCCCATGCCAACCATGATGCCTCATCTACACTAGTGCCACCTGCCTGCGTTTGGCCCACAATTCTCTAAACGCTTAACCTTTTTGGCAATTTGAGAAAGCTGTTCCCTTTGATTAATGAGTGGTAAATAGACATCTTTAAGATGATTTGGGGGCATGAACGGAGATGTCCGTGAAATTTTACCCATTGGTTTTGTTGTTTGGAATATACAACTGGAAAAAATGTAGGAAAAATCTTTAATAGATCTTCTAAAAATTGTCCTCTATAAAATGAAAAGTTAAATGTTGAGAGACAGAAACAGATGGGTTATAACTTGAGACCAGCTTCGGAGTGTTGGTATACCTTCTTGGCCAACCTTTATTTTGTGCCTGGTTGTTGACGTCACCGACAAGGCCAGACTTTATATGACCTAAATGGGACCCCTGATTACACCAGATAATGGTCAACTGAACCTTAAGTACCCCGCCTGAAGGCTCGTCGGACAACGTAACTAGGAGGGAGCTAGAGAGGTCGGGTGCTAGGAGTGGGTCAGTAGGGTGAAGCAGGGTAATGCCTCCAGCACCTTCAAGGTCGGCTGCAGGAGGTGCCCCCGGGATACAAAGAAGGCCGGACGAGGAGAGAGACGTCTGTTTGCGGGAACTGCTCCAGTACATCGAGCACATGGGCCAACCGGACCTTGGACTTTAAATAATGGCGCCAAAAACAGCAGCGATGGCATGAGTAATATATGCAAATAGAATTTCGCTGTGCAGTTGTACCTGTAACAAATAAAGCACCACCATTGAGCCACTCTAGAGGATCCAGAGTCACATTTAGGCCTACAGCCATACGTCCGAAAACTCCCACTCATCTGATCTCGGAAGCTAAGGAGGCTCAGGCTCTGTTAGTACTTGGATTGGAGACCGCCAAGGAATACCAGGTGCCGTAGGCTTGGGTGACGCAGTGGTAGAGTTGGTGCCTTACAGCGCCTGAGACCCGGGTTCGATCCTGACTACGGGTGCTGTCTATACGCACTGTCTATACGCATGGGTTTTCTCCGGGTGCTGTGGTTTCCTTTCCCATCCCAAAGAAGTTCAGGTACGTAGGTTAATTGGCCTATGTAAATTGTTCCTAGTGTGTAAGGTAGAACTAGTGTACGGGTGACCGCTGACTGGCACAGACTCGGTGGACCGAAGGGCCTTTTTCCACGCTGTATCTCTGAAACTAAAAACTAGTCTAGATGAAATGTTCAACGCTTGCTGTCCATGGTCCTTCCATTGAATGCTTCTCATGGATTATTTATCTACTCCAGGTAAAGATCTGACCAAAAAGTAGTCTGAAAGATAGGTTTTGAGATATCTGAATGATGGAGATGTGGAGTGGTATATTGAGGGGATTCCAGGGGCTAATAGTTATGCAACTGAGAGCACTTTCAACAATAATGGAACAGAGGAGAATTTGTCATTTGGAGGTGTGAGATATTTTTGGATCAGGTTGCAGAGGTAGTGAAGAGCAAGACTATGGAGCAGTTTGAATGCCGAGAATTAAGTAGTGATTATCCCATTAATATCCCATTATTAGAATTATCCAATTAACTGCCTGACCATTGCTGAGAAAATGAAGCTTTGTTCCAATGTTTCTTTAAACTGACCATTGATGATGCCTGTGCTTCTCAGGTTAGTAAGCTTCTTGGAACGGAAAACAGTGGACCTTCACAGGGGTCAACATCACTACACTGGGGTAAGTTTTCAGTCCTTTCTTGCAAGTAGTATTCTCTTCGATATGTTATATAAATGTATTTGGTATTGAAAAAGCTACTTTTATAACTACTAAACCAGGTTCGCTTCTTAATAAACAGACACCACACAAACTGTTTGGTAGACCAGTTCACAACTTTACTTATTATCGGCCGATGGAAGGGAGGGAGAACTCCAGTCAAGTGACCAATACTCCGTCCACTTCTCTGAACAACAGAATTACATTGCATTATATAGTGTTTCTTTGTCACCTTAGCACATTCCACAGACATTAGTCATGGTCAGAGGTACAGAAAAAGGCATCACATCAAAGGCCTTTTGTCACATGGTACAAGATAACATTGGCCATTTGGTTTACGACATTTTATCTTCACAGAGATCACCCTAGCTTTTTCGCTGCTTCCTCTCTGTCATTTGGTCCCTCATAAACATTGGCCATTTGGTTTACGGCATCTTACTTCAAAGATGTGACTAGCTGTTTCTTTCTCTGTCACTTCCTCACTTGGGAGACAATGTTATAGGATTTATTATCTCACACACCCGCAACCTGAGGCAAGCCTAATTTGAGACTAAATATAAGCTGTAAACTAGCCCAGAAGCCAATTTAATATCTTCTTATATTTTAACTAAAATTCAGCTTCATCAGTATGTTATCTTTTAGTCTGTAAATTGCATCACAATACGCCAGTCAGCGTGGCTGCTAACGGCTATGTTTTATTTTTTATAAGAACCTTCTCCCACCTTTGTTTTTTAATTCAGTCACCATGAACCTTTCCGTTCTCCCACTCATTTATCGAGTTTTCCCTTAAATCAGTCAACGCTGTTCATTCTGGAAGCAAGATACTGCAGATGTTGGCTTATTTTTTTTTAAAAGACCCACAAAGTGCTGGAGTAACTCGGTGGGTCAGGCAGCATTTCGGGAGAATATGGATAGGTGACGTTTCGGGTCAGAAACCGATTCTAATTGTTCGGGGTCAAGATATTCAGAATTTTCAGTTTACCTTACTGACTTAGTGCAGCACAGTGGTGCAGTGGTAGAGTTGCTGCCTTACAGCGCCAGAAACCCCGGTTTGATCCTGACCACGGGTGCTCTTTGTACGGAGTTTATACATTCTCCTTGTGACTGCGTGGGTTTTCTCCGGGTGCTCCCGTTTTCTCCCACACTCCAAAGACGTACAAGTTAATTGGCTTTAGCAGAATTGTAAATTGTTCCTTGTGTGTCGGATAATGCCAGTGTACGGGGTGATCGCTGCTCAACCTGTTTCCGTGCTGTAGCTCTAAAGTCTAAAGGCTGACATCGGGTAATTCAAAGTTGTCTTTCTGCTATGAAATTTACATATTTAGGGATTATCAATATAAAATGCTAAATAGAATGAGGAATTCACAAGAAACTTTTTTTACGACTGGAGCAGTTAGAATGACACCCGCGACCTCAAGAAGTGATTGAAATGAATGATGCAATTAGGGGGAAGAAGGAATAGAAGACAAGAATACAAGAAAATAGCAGTAGGAATCGGCCATCCATTCATTCGAGCCTGCCCTGCCATTCAGTTATCATGCCTGATGTCCCCCATCCATGCCTCTTCTCTGCCATGACATTATTCTGAAAGTTTTGAATGAAGAACAATGGGCAAGGCCTTTCAGCAAGAGGCTATATCTTTGTATTGCATTTATCAAAATCTTAGCAGAAGTAAACTTGAATTTGTCCTCTTCCAAGATTATTGACTAAGTGCTAGAAGGTATGATTAGTTTGGAACATGGCAAGCATGTGTGGCTCCTTCAGTATTATACGGTTTCTATAGTTGTTAAGAAGAACGACCTTGCGATTTGAGGAGCTTAAACATTTGTGATATATCTGTGCTCTCTACATCTATTGTGATGAAATAAGTTTTACCTGCCTGTATTGCGAGTCTTTATGGCTGTTTTAAAATGCACTTGAATACAAGTGTCGCTTCTTGCCTATTTAATCCAAATCAATTTGGATATCAAATTGGGTGGCACATTGGCACAGCAGTAGAGTTGCCGCCAGAGACTTTGGTTTGATCCTGATGACAGTTGTCTGTACGGAGTTTGTACATTCTCCTTGTGACCGCATGGGGTTTTTTCCGGGTGCTCTGGTTTCCTCCCACATTCCAAAACCTTGCAGGTTTGGAAGTTAATTGGCCATCTGTAAATTGTGTGTAGGATAGTGCGAGTGTACGGGGTGATCGTTGGTCAGCGCAGACTCGGTGGGAGGAAGGGCCTGTGTCCACATGGTATCTCTAAACTAAACTAAACTGATTTGTTTTGAAGATGCTGAAACTTCAGGAGCGAGCCATCAATAATGTCATCATTAATCTACTGGGAGATGAGGATCCACGGGTACGGCATGTGGCGGCCACAACCCTCGTTAGGTAATGATTGAGATGGCCGCAATGAGCCATAAGATGTGGAAGAGGCATTCTCCCATACAATTGCCGAGAGACCTGCTCATACAAAACAATGTGCACTTTCCCATCTCTTTGCTACAAATCTGTTAAATACCAATTCCTCCTGAGTTGCATCTGATGACATCCAACTCCACCTCCCCACCACTTATGAACCCCCCTTCTCCGCTATATCTAAATTGTTCACCAAGTAGTTAGTTTAGTTTATTATCACGTGTACAGTGATAAGCTGTTTTTGCGTACTACGTTGTATTGCGTAAGACAATACATGATTACAATTGAGCCATCCACAGTGTACAGATACAGGATAAAGGGAATAATGTATAGTGCAAGTACTGGAGAGACTGATAATTCCTCCAACTAATTATTGGGAATACTGAAGCCATTATCTTTGATCACTAATATGAACATTGTTTCAGAGCTGTATGTATCTTTAATGTAGCAGGACAGGTTGATAAAGCTGTATTTAAATAAAATATTGCATCTGTTATTTAAGGAATGGTTTTGCAAAATCAAGCAGGTGCTTTTAAATCTGAACAAACTGGTCAAACCAAAATTAAATGTGATAACCTTATTTTCAGAGTATGTTTAGTCTAAAGGGTGCACAAGAGCATCACTAGGATGAGAAGTCAAAAATCAGGTACTTTACTTCCGTATGTGTTTAACTTTTCTTCTCTTGCATTTGCAGGCTTATCCCTCGATTATTTTTTGACTGTGATCAGGGGCAGTCGGATCCTGTGGTAGCAGTAGCCAGAGATCAAAGCAGTGCCTACCTGCAGCTTCTCATGCATGAGACCCAATCTACTTCTCACTTTGCAGTGAGTGCGATCACCAGGTATTTGACACACACTGAAGACTGAGGAATGATGTGTTGGCATTGGAGAGAGTCCAGAGGAGGTTTACGAGAATGATCCCAGGAAGGATCTGGTTAACATATGATGAGCGTTTGACGGCACTGGGCCTGTACTCGCTGAAGTTTAGCAGGATGAGGGAGGACCTCATTGAAACTTACCAAATAGCGAAAAGCCTGGGTGGAGAGGATGTTTCCACTAGTGGGAGAGTCTAGGACCTATAGCCTCAGAATAAAAAGATGTACCTTTAGAAAGGATATAAGGAGGAAATTCTTTAATCAAAGGGTGGTAAATCTGTGGAATTCATTGCCACAGAAAGCAGTGGAGGCCAAGTCAATGGATATTTTTAAGGCAGACATTGACAGAGTTTTGATTAGTAAAGGTGTCAGGAGTCATGGGGAGAGGGCAGGAGAATGGGATTTAGATGGAAAGATAGGTCAGCCATGATTAAATGGGGGAGTGGAATTGATGAGCCGAATGGCGTAATTCTGTTCCTATAACATATGAACCAATGACTGCCCTAAATAGTTGCATTCCCATTAGTTTTGCTTTAAGCCGTGCAGGCTCAACTCTGCAGCTAAGCTTTCTGAACACCTCAGCTTCATCTGTCTTCCCTCATCGCAATGTTAAAACTTACATCTTTAACCAGAACTGCAGATGCTGATTTACAAGAAATAAACAGAGTGCTGGAGTAACTTAGCTGGTCAGGCAGCAGCTCTGGAGAATGTGAATAGGTAACGTTTGGGTTGGGACCCTTCTTTCCACAAAAAAAAGACACAAAACGCTGCTCAAGCACTTTGTATCTTTAACCGTGATTTGGGTACTCTGCTATAATATTTCCTCCTGTTGCTCAGTGCCAATTACTAGCTAATAATGTTCCTCTGCAGGGTCATGGGCTCCACGTTAGTCTGCGTTTAATTTGCACGTATTGTATAAGTGAAGGAGGAGTGACATAGAGCCTATGGAGAACAGTCCAGCATTGGAACAGGCCCTTTGGCCCACAATACCTGTAATGGACATGATGTCATGTTAAACTAATTCTCTTTGTCCGCGTGATCCACATCACTCCATTCCTTGAACACCCATGTGCTTACCTAAACACAATGAAAATGGCGCCAAAATTGGCAACTCTGTTTACTGTTTCAGTGTACTACTGCTATACACTTATACTGTGGCACCATGTTACAGGAAAGATGTTGTCAACCTGGAAAGGTTATACAAAGGGTGGTGAGTACATGGAACAAGCTGCCGGAGGAGGTAGTTGCGCAGGTACTATCGCGACGTTTAAGAAACATTTATACAGGTGCATGGAGAGGACAGGTTTAGAGGGATATGGGCCAAAAATAGATGGGAGGGACTAGTGTAGTTGGGACATGTTGGTCAGGTTGGGCAAGTTGGGCCGAAGGGCCTGTTTCCACTCTGCATGGCCGACTAGTAAATTTTTGAATTTATTCTCTGATTGATAGAAAAATATACCATACCTTATTTTTGATCAGTGAATTGACCTCTTTGCAAAATTAATCTTCCAGAACCTACAGAGGATTCAACATTTCAGAGAGTACCACTGATGTGACAATTGAGAACAATCTCTCTCGTGTTATCACTGCGGTGTCTCATGCATTAACCTCGTCCACTTCTCGAGCCCTTATAGTAAGTATTTTTTTTAAACTTTTTGTTCTTGTGTGCTTTATAAATACAGTCCAATTTAAGATAGAGATACAAGGAACTGCAGATGCTGGTTTACAAAAACGACACAAAGTGCTGGGGTAACTTGGTAGGTCAGGCAGCACCTCTGGAGAACATGGATAGGTGATGTTTCGGGTCAGGACCCTTCCTCAGAACCAAAACGTCACCTTTACATGTTCTCCAGAGGTTCTGCATGATCTGCTGAGTTACTCCTGCATTTTCTGCCTTTTATTCCAATTTAAGATAGTTTTGTCAGAAGAACAGAATATATTTTAAACCTGGTTGGTCATTGGGATTTTTGTATGTGAAGTGTAAGGATATAAAGCAACAAAGAAGGTTAATGGTATGTGGTCTTTTATTGCAACATAGTTAGAAAACAAGAGTAATGTAATCATGTGTAATTCGGGCTGATGAGTCCATATATATGGAAGGATATGCTTGCCTTGGAGAGGATGCAGTGATGAAGACTCCCTCGCCTGATTCCTGGGAAAAGGAGAATTGTCCGTTGGGGGGAGATTATGTTTTTGAAGCTGAGTGATATTAGTGAAGAGGACGTGAAGAGACTTCAGTGAAGTCCTCATGGACGAGAGGAGAAAGATTTAATGGGAACCCGAGGGGCAACATATTTGCACATGCTCGAGAGAAAATAATGTCTGTTCAGCCCTGCCATAGCTAATACCAACTAATCCAGGCAGCATTAATCCAGGGAGCTTCTGGCGAGAGCTACACCAGTGCAGAAGGGATCTCTGCACTGGGGCAGATGAGCTCCCCTTGATCTCTGCACCGGGGCAGAATGGAGCCCCTGGTGAGCGCTGCACTGGGGCAGAAGGGAGCTCCCGGCGAGCAATGCACAGCTATGCTGGACTGGGCCCGACCGCCAGCAGAGCGAGGAGAAATGTGCCACGTGTGCGGCGAGCGTATCCCTGGGAGCGTCGTGGCCCATAGACTGTGGACCCGCCCGGAAAGTCCAGCTCGCCTGCCGGAGACCGGGGGCTTGCCCAATAGGCTCGGCTAGCTCACCGCGGCGGTGGACCCACGTCGTAAACTGGAACCTGCCCGGTAGGCTCAGCCCGCACACCGCAGACCCGGGATCGTCCGCCACGGACGGAGGACCCACGCTGCGGACCGGAACCCGCCCAGATGGCCCAGCTCACCTGCTGCAGATTGAGAAACCACGGGAACCCTCCTGGAGGGTGGTAGGCAGACCGGCTGCGGGAGGCAGTGCAGTGCCTTGACGGTGGAGTGGACCACTGGAGGCTCCGTAGCAGCTCGGGACTTGGCTGGGCCGGGCGCTGCACCAAGAGGCCGAGCACGTGGACCAGGCACGGCCTACAATGGTGGAGCAGCGGCGGAGGACACCACGACTAAGCTTGGCATGGCTGATCCTGCAACTAAGTGCTTATGTATAGTGTTACTTGTACTGAACCATATACTAAAATGAATTTCGCTGTACCACAGCACATGTGACAAATAAAATACCATATCATACCGTTCTAGTAAACCTGTTTCAGATCAATGACTTAATTAGTGCTAATCAATTGTTCCTTCACTCAGAGGCTGGTGGGTATCTAGAATGAGCTGCCAGAGAGCTAGTTGAGGCAGGTACTATCACAACATTTAAAATAAATGTGGACAACATGGATAGGAAAGATGTATAAGATCATGAGGATAATAGGTAGAGTAGATGCTCAGTCTTTTACCTTGAGCAAGGGTATCAGGAATCAAAGGACATAGGTTTAAAGGGCGAGCGGAAGGATTTAATAGGAACGTGAGGGGCAACTTTTTCCACACAGAGGGTGGTGGTTAATTGAAACGAGCTGCCAGAGGAGGTAGTTGAGGTAGGTATAACAGCATTTAAAATACACTCAGGCCAGTAGATGGATAGAAAAGGTTTAGTGACATATTGGCCAGGTACAAGCAAATGGAAAGAGCTTGGATGGGGCATCTTGGTTGGAATGGATGAGTTGAGCCGGTGATTCTATGTTTAAAATTATTGAATAGAATATTTAAAATTCTCACATGATACTGATCTCCCCAGAATATTTTTGTGTTAATCATTGATAATCCAGAACAATTATATTCTAAATAGATGGGCGCAGAGAGCGACTGGGCAGGGGGGTCACCCAGCGGCAGGCCTGGTTCGCCACTGCGAGCAGAAGATCGGACTGTTAGGTGAACCTTTGTGACTTTGTCAACGCCAGAAACGTGGCACTCTTGTGTACTGCCCAGGTGAGGTCTGCTGTATGATTTTATCAGGTTGTATGTAAATCAGAGCATCATCAAGGTACACATGACAATAAAGTATCATTGAATGACATAGAACTAGTGTGCGTGGGTGATCAATGGTCTATGTGGACCAAAGTGCCTGTTTCATGCTACAGTGCACTCAGAAAGTATTCAGACCCCTTCACTTTTTCCACATTTTGTTACATTACAGCCTTATTCTAAAATGGATTAAATTCTCTTTTTTTAATCATCAATCTACACACAATACCCCAGAATGATGAAACGAAAACAGGTGTTTAGAACTTTTTGCAAAGTAATTAGAAATAAATAACTGAAATATCACATTTACATAAGTATTCAGACCCTTTACTCAGTACTTCGTTGAGGCACGTTTGGCAGCGATTACAGCCTCAAGTCTTCTTAGGTATGACGCTACAAGCTTGGCACACCTGTATTTGGGTAACTTCTTCCACTCTTCTCTGCAGATCCTCAAGCTCTGTCAGGTTGGATGGGGAGCGTCGATGCACAGCTATTATTCAGGTCCCTCCAGAGATGTCGATCGGTTTTAAGTCTGGGCTCTGGCTGGGACACTCAAGGACATTCACAGACATGTCACAAAGCCACTCCAGCTTTGTCTTGGCTGTGTGCTTAGGGTCGTTGTCCTGTTAGAAGGCGAAACCTCCACCCCAGTCTGAGGTCCAGAACACTCTGGAGCAGGTTTTCATCAAGGATCTCTCTGTTCTTTGTTCCGTTCATCTTTCCCATGATCCTGATTTGTCTCCCAGTTCCTGCCACTGAAAAACATCCCCACAGCATGATGCTGCCACCACTATGCTTCACCGTAGGTATGGTATTGGACAGGTGATGAACGATGCCTGATTTCCTCCAGACATGACGCTTGGCATTCAGGCCAAAGAGTTCAATCTTGGTTTCATCAGACCAGAGTATCTTGGTTCTCATGGTCTGAGAGTTCTTTAGGTGCCTTTTGGCTAACTCCAAGCGGGCTGTCATGTGCCTTTTACTGAGGAGTGGCTTCCGTCTGGCCACTTTACCATAAAGGCCTGATTGGTGGAGTGCTGCAGATATAGTTGTCCTTCTGGAAGGTTCTCCCATCTCCACAGCGGAACTCTGGATCATCAGGTTCTTGGTCACCTCCCAAGGCCTTTCTCCCCGATTGCTCAGTTTGGCCGGGCGGGCAGCTCTGTGTAGAGTCCTGGTGGTTCCAAAGTTCTTCCATTTAAGAATGACGGAGGCCACTGTGCTCTTCGGGACCGGCAATGCTGCAGAAATTGTTTTATAACCTTCCCCAGATCTGTGTCTCGACACAATCCTGTCTCGGAGGTCTATGGACAATTCCTTCATCTTCATGGCTTGGTTTTTGCTCTGACATGCACTGTCAACTGTGGGACCTTATATAGACATGGGTGTGCCTTTCCAAATCATGACCAATCAATTTAATTTACCACTGGTGGACTCCAATCAAGTTGTAGAAACATCTCAAGGATAATCAATGGAAACAGGATGTACCGAAGCTCAATTTTGAATGTCATAGCAAAGGGTCTGAATACTTATGTAAATGTGATATTTCAATTATTTATTTTTAATTACTTTGCACATATTTCTAAACACCTATTTTCGCTTCTTCATTCTGGGGTCATGTGTAGATTGGTGATAAAAAAATGAATTTAATCAATTTTAAAATAAGGCTGTAACGTAACAAAATGTGGAAAAAATGAAGGTCTGAATACTTTCTGAATGCACAGTATTTCTCTAAACTAAACCTGTGGTCCTCCTGTTTTCCTGGAGCAGCTGTCTAGAATCCTGGTTTGAGGAATTTTACTTTTCTGTGACATGGGAAAGATGCTTTGGCAAATAATATTCTAATTTTATCTGTTCATTTTACTCATCATGTAACCAAGCTTTTTTCAACTGGTCATTGTTTTATTTGCAGCTTGGTTGCTGTGAGGTTTTGTGTTTGCTCTCCTTGAACTTCCCTGTGTGTAATTGGAGCATTGGCTGGCACTGTGGATATACGACCAGCAGTTCGCAAGCATCCAGAGTCAATCTCTACAAGAACAGGGGGCGTTCATTCAGGTAAGGGAACAGAATTCACCACCATCACCAGACATCTTGCTGTTCTGTCCTGACAAAGTCCTAATAAATCTTTCTCATTGGTCTGAAGAAGGGTCCCGACCTGAAGTGTTGTCTAAGATACATACAAGTGCTGGAGTAACTCAGCGGGTCAGGCGGCATCTCCAGAGAAAAAGGATAGGTGATGTTTTGGGTCGGGATCCTTCGTCAGTCCCTTAATCTGTTGCCTATCCATTTCCCTTCACATATGTTGCCTGACCCGCCGGGTTCCTCCAGCACTTTGTGTTTTGCTGACGCTTGTGGCATCTGCAGCCTTTTATGTCTACCAATGAATCATTTACTGATTCAAGGTCCATTATTGTTCACAGTATTGCCGCACACATATATTTTAAAATTTCCCCATCTCACTTATTACTATGGTCTCTAGTCTTTGACATTTGCACCCTGGGAAAATGGTTCTGACTGTCTCCACTATCTGTGCCTCTCATAATTTTATAAACCTCATCAAATCTCTCGTCAGCCTTCAACACTCCAGAGAAAACAATTCAAGTTTGTCCAAATGTGTTGGAAGGAACCGCAGAAGCTGGTACATACAGTAGATAGACACAAAGTGCTGAAATAATTCCGCAGGGATAGTCTGAACAAGCGTTCCGACCCGAAATGTCACCTGTTCCTTTTCTCCTGCAATGTTACCTGAGCTGCTGAGTTGCTCCAGCACATTGGGTCTATCTTCAGGTTTGTCCAACCTCTCCTTATAACTAATACTCTCTAACCCCATCAACATCCTGATGAACCTCTTCTGCACTCTCTCAAACCCACCACTTCCTGTAATGTGGTCACCAGAACTGCAGACCAACTACTCCAAATGCCAACCAACCAAAGTTTTTTTTTTTTAAAGCTGCAACATTTAGTCTTCAACTTTTCCACCACTGTGAACAGATACCCATTGTTCACCATCCTGGATCATTCATCATTTTATAAACTCGTATCAAGTCCTCACCCCTTGCCTTATGTTCTGGGAAAACAATCCTACCCTCTCCAATTTAATCTTCTAACGACAATCCCTCGGCCCAGCAACCATATTTGTACATCTTTTCTGGATCCTCTCCAGCGCCTCCACATCCTTTCTATAAGAATGCAACTGGGAATGGACCAATGTTTTAGAAATGTTCAGCATGATTTCTCTGCTTGTGATAAAGCTCTCTCCTATGATTCCTTTGTGATTTATGTCTGTCCATTAACATATTCCTTTACCTCCTTTGTGATGGGAAGTAGATATTCCCCAGGTTCATTACTTTGTGAGAAAATAAATTTAGCCTTATAGCTTTTTGAACTGGATAATCCCTTATTCTGAAACTATGGCCCCATGTCTGAGATACACTTAGTGTATCTCTTGGCATCTGTTCTGTCAGTCTCCATTGGAATTTTAAAAAGAAGCAGAAAAAGTTGGAATCATTCAGCAGGTCAAGCAGCGTCTGTGAAAATAAAGACAGAGTTGGTGTTTTAGGTTGAAGCTTCAGAATTGTATATGTTTCAATAAGATCACCTTTCATTCTTCCACACTCCAATGAGTAGAGCCCCAAACTGCTGAACCTTTATTCATACGTCAACCCCTTCATTCTCGGAACATCGTACACTTTCTCTGCACTGGGTCCATTGCAGACACATCCTTCATTACATATGGAGACCAAAAACTAACATTTCTATTGAAGTGTCCCTCCATTAATACACCATACTCCTTACCAATGTTCCATTAGCCTCGCAATTAACTCATGTTTTCTGTTTTATGACTTACTATCCACCTGCCCCCCTCCTTCCCAACAGTTTATGCTACAACATTTTGCAACCCCACTCCATTGAGATATTAATTAGATGTTTTCATTATTCTTTCCAAAGCAGCTATCCTCACATTGTCCACATTACATCTGCCAGCTTGCCCCCACAATCTCCGTGTCACGATGCAGGTTCTTGCAACCTAGCTATCTTGGCGTGATCGGCAGATGTGTGGCTACAGTCCACTCGGTTCCTTAATCTTAGTCATTGCATAGATTGGATACGGTTGAAGCTTTGGCACTAATTCCTGAGACACCCCACTAGTTACCGACTACCAAAGCCAAAATTGACTTATTTATCCCAACCATCTATTTTTTGTTGGTTAGCCAATTCATGCCTATGTATTAGGCCTAATGCCTTGCAATCCTAACCTTATCCAATAACATATTATATGGAAACATTGAATGTTTTCTGTCACTCCAATCTGTTGTGTTTCCTTCCAAATCGTTGGGTCATTACATCTTTAAACACTTTTTTTCTCATGAAAACAGCTTGTATACTGGTTCACTACTCGTGAAGCTATGCCAAACATGCATATGAGCGTCAAACATAAAACGTCTTAAATGCTTTTTGTGCAACCTGAGTCCTAATTCCCTCCAAATGGAATGGAGGAAGGTTTCGTAGAGTTGAATGCAGACATTTTAAAGAGATCTACCAGTCAACGGAGCTCAAAACCAACTGAGTGAAAGGGGAAATAATATTCTTGTGTAAGAAAGAACTGTAGATGCTGATTTATACTGAGGATAGACAAAAAGTGCTGGAGTAACAGCAGGTCAGGCAGTTTCTCTGGAGAAAAGGAGTAGGTGACGTTTCTGGTCGAGACCCTCCTTCGAACTGAGAGTCAGGGGAGAGAGAAACTGGAGGTATGAAAAGGTGCAGAACAAATCAGAGCCGGCACTAATGACTCAAGGAAGGTGGAACCCACAATGGTCCATTGTTGGCTGTGGACAAGGTGATAATAATGGGCCATTGTGGGCTTCGCTTTTTTCCTGAGTCATCTGTGCTGGCTCTGATTTATTCCGTACCTTTTCATACCTCTAGTTTTCCTCTCCTCAGACTCTCAGTCTGAAGAAGTGTCTCAACCTGAAACGTCACCTATTCCTTTTCTCCAGAGATGTTGTCTGACCCGCTGAGTTACTCCAGCATTTTGTGTCTATCTTTGAAAGAATATTCATGCAGTGCAAGGTTAGTTTGGAGTCCCGTGGTGGTCTTGCCATGTTGTACTGGTTATCAATTAATGCAATATTCCCATGAATATGCTCAATGTAAGTGATAGTAACTATAATACTCACATTCTTGATGCCCACCAGTTAATCCAGTTTCTCATGAACCTAAAAACAGTATTTCTTTCTAAAAAAAAAGTGAAGGCAGTTTGTCAAGTTAACACTGCTATTGTTTGGTTCCTAGTTTATCTCAGAACAGTCCAACCGATGACTCCCGCAAAAGCTGTACTGTGGGGATGGTCAATATGATACTGTCTCTACTTTCTTCGGCCTGGTTTCCTTTGGATCTTTCTTCTCATCAAGATGCTTTAATATTATCTGGGAACTTGCTGGCTGGTAAGTAGAATTATATATTTTTTTAATCCTCGCTGCCGGTCAGTGTACCCATGATTATTCTCTGAGTTACCACAGAATCATAGAGATATGCAACAAAGGAGCAGGCCCTATAGGCTCACCCTACCATGCCGACTGTGGTACCTATCCATGCCTATCCGTTAGCAATAGGCTCTAATCCCCTACCCCTACACCCAACCTCAACGTGGTTCGGGCCTGCCATGATGTGGAGCTCTTCTACCGTCGCCTCTGTCTCCGGGGCTTTTACTTCAGAATAGAGTCCTCACCTCCCAGTGACAACCCCTTTCTCCCATCTCCAAATGTCCCGTCTCGAGACATTTCTCCTCCTCTTGGACCCCCCCCCCCCCCCCCCCGCCAGCCTTTTACCCTCTCTAGGTCTTTGCAGTCTGAAGAAGGATCCCTACCTGAAACATCACCCGTCCATGTTCTCCAGGGATGCGGCCTGACCCATTGAGTTACTCCATCACTTTGCTTTTTTTTTGGCCCTAATCTCATTCTGTCCTTCCTATCCAAGTACAAAAAGCCTTTTAAACATGGTAATTGTTCTACACATTTTTAGTACCTAATCTTCACCGTGATTCACACTAACTAGTAACTCAGTTTACATTTTAGTACTTCATTCAAGTAGCTAATTGCTCATTTAGTCTCGAGGATGCTTGGTAATTACATTTCTGGAATTGTATCTTCAACCTGAACCCTGCGGACAAAAGTTCTGATTGTCCACTGATATTAATCTGGGCATTACTAGGTTTTCAAGAGAGATAGATTTAGCTCTTAGGGCTAAGGGAATCAAGGAATATGGGGAGAAAGCAGGAACAGGGTACTGATTTTGGATGATCAGCCATGATCATACTGAATGGCAGTGCTGGCTCGAAGGGCCGAATGGCCTACTCCTGCACCTATTTACTATGTTTCTATATTTACTCAATACACAACATTCATGCAATATATTCCCGTCCACAGATATTTATAACATCTTTGTATTCTGTATTTATTATACATTTATACATGTCTAAATAATATGATGCATATGTTGTGCTTGTGTTACTGGTCTTGAATTGTATCAGTGATTTGTCTAGTTGGTTGAACTATCAGTTTATGGGAAGTGAACCTTTGGTACTTTTATTCCTTATTCGCTAAATTGATTTCAAATGTACTGAGGATCAATAATTGAATCCCTCTCAACTTAATCTTCTTGTAATTTTTTTAATGTTGTTAGCCATTGCACCGAAATCTTTGAAGAATCCCTGGGCCAATGAAGATGATACCAGTGCGACCACTAAAATTGAAGAGCCATGGCCTGCCTTGGCTGACAGATCGTTGGTCGGGATGGTGGAGCAACTCTTTTCTCATCTGATGAAGATCATCAACATCTGTGCACATGTGATTGATGATGTTACACCTGGCCCAGTACTGAAGGTATGTGGGGTCGGCAGCTGAGAGAGACAGGAATTAAGGCAATACTTCACTCTGTAGGGTGGCAGCATTCCTTGCGTTCAGTGTAATTCCATGCAGGAGGAAGAGGAATAGTGGAAGGAGTGAATAACAATCTAAACAAGCTACATCCAAGCCCACTGTGGCGGTCTGTGGACTCTGCGCAGCACTCATTAAGTTGCCTCAGTGTCACAGAAATGTGGTACAAGCTAGCAATGTTGATATTGAGACACTTCCAATATTGTAATAGAGTGGATTTATGTGGTACAGAGGAGATTGGGGGTAATAGGGATTTTGCAGATAGGTAGTGCAAGGTTGAATTTTACCTACAATCTACTGAATAATGTAAACGGCCTGAGAGATTGGTAGATTTAGGTTTATTATTATTGTAATGTGTACCAGGGTACAGTGAAAAGATTTGTTTTGCATGCTATCCAATCAAATTAAATAATACTATACATAAATACAACCAAGCCAATCACAACAGAGAGTGAAGAATATAGTTCTCAGCATTATGATTGATAATAGGGGGGAAGAAACTTCTTGATGCCTACTTTCAAGCTTCTCTACCTTTTGCCCGACAGGTACAAGAAGGAACAAGTGGGGGTGGGAAAGGTCTTTGATCATGTTAGCTACTTTCCCGAGGCAATTGTGGATTGAGTCAATGGTGGGGAGTTTTGTCTGTGGTGGTGGACTGGGGTATAGCCAGCACTCTGCAATTTCTTGCGGTCTTGGTTAGAGCTGTTCCCAGACCAAGCTGTGATATAAATGGTCTCTTCCTCCTCCTTCTACTCTCCCCCTTCTGAAATAAACAGGTTTATTATCCTTTACAAAATGACAACCTCTCATGCAACTTTCCATTAGGCAGATGCTGAAGTGTGTGGAATTGAACTTTGCCTTCTGAATGCAAGGTAATAAAGCATAAAAGTTGCCTTCTAAAATTGGAGCATTACAAAATCCAGCGGTAATAGATTTGAGTGGGTGAGAACAGTAACCCTTAATTTGATTAACAAGATGATTAGTGCCACAGTTAGAATTGTGCTGAATTCTACTTCCCAGGCAACTCTCCCATCTCTCTCGACTGCACCATCGCTCAGCCCTATCCGGCGCAAGACCAAGGAGAGGGAGTCAGCAGAACAGATGGCTGCACCCATGAGTCCCAAGAAAAGTACCGAGTCCAGTCCAGGTGGGAGAAATTCTTTCCTGTCGCCTGTGTGTCTGCTAACATTCCTTCATACAATAGAACTTCAGAATTGATCTGCCGACAGTCATAAAACACAAAATACATACAACATGAAATTAAAGTGACGAGTGGAAAGGATTTGGGGATGTGCAAAGATTGGGGGGGAAGGGAATCAGTCTACCCCACGACAGAAGGAGAGGTGTTGTACAGTTTGATAGCCACAGGGAAGAAGGATCTCCTGTGGCGTTCTGTACTGGATCTTGGTGGAACCAGTTTGTTGCTGAAGGTAATCTTCAGGTTGACCAGCGTGTCATGGAGGGGGTGAGCTGTATTGTCCAAGATGCTCCGCAGTTTGAGGAATATCCTCCCCTCCAAAGTAAAAAGAGAGAAAAGACTCAAGATGTGCTTTTCTTCAGCTGGGAATAAATATGCAAAAAGTGGCAGTTGCTGGAAATCCGAAACAAACACAAAACATATCAGTCTGAAGAAGGGCCCTGACCCGAAACATCACCTACCCATGTTTTTAAGAGTTGCTGCCTGACCAGCTGAATTAATCTAGAACTTTGCCCTTTTTTGTAAACCAACACCTGCTTCTACACAAAATACTGCAAGTTTTCAGAAGGTCAGTCAGCAGCTGAGGAGAGAGAATGTAGAGAGGCCAATAAACATACAAACCAGCACATCTTTGGGATGTGGGAAGAAACCAATGCGATCACAGAGAAAGTGTGCAAACTCCACACACACAGCACCTAAGGTCAGGATCGAACCCGGTCTCTGACTGAGAGAGTCTGTGACTGTGGGAGAGTCAGAGTCTATCAGCTGTGCCACTAGTTATTGGGCTCGGATTAGAAGAGGTAAGAGAGGAAAAGGGGAGACTTGTGTAAATCATCAGCATTGATCATTTAACCCCAGTGGTCTATTTCTGTCCAAACATTCCTCCATTCTGATGTTTATTTAGACGTCGGCATTGCCTGCCTTCACATCTGCAATTCTTGTAAAACAAAATGCATGTCAAGTGTTTGAGGCATTGGAAATATTTGATACAGTGCTATTTAAGTATGTGGATTAGTTTTATCATCTTTGAATATATAACTTAATCAGAGCATTTCCTCATATCGGGACCAAGGCTAACAGTTCAGTTTCTAAATATCCTAAGTATTTTCACCTTCATCTATAAATTCCCACATAGCCTTGATGTAATCTCTTCTGTGCAAACTCTTTCAGCTGTAACACAACTCTTTTAAGGGTGTTTAATTCTCTTTAAAAGGCAACAATTAAATTCTTACTCGCAGCAGCATAACAGGCCCACAAACAATGCTCATGGATAATGTCTAATCAACAAAACATTTAAGAAATGAATAATGTCACTTTCTGAACATTTCCATCTTTCACGTTGACCTGCTGTTGGTGTTTGAACACTGCACTCTCTTGACAGCCTGGTCTGCATGTTGGGGATTTTTTTATTCTTGCTGGTGTGGACTTTTGGAGAATTGTTTTAAGGGAAGGAAGAGGTTGGGAGGGTTTAGGGAAGAGGAAAGGAGGCGGAACTTGCTGCACTGGGGCCAATTAGTTTAGAGATACAACATGGAGACAGGCCCTTCGGCCAGCCGAGTCCATGCCAACCATTGATCACTCGTTTAGGCTAGTTTAATGTTATCCCACTTTCGCATCCACTTCCTACACACATGGAGCAATTTACAGAGGAGAATCAAGCGACAAACTCGCATGTCTTCGGGATGTGGGAGGAAACCGGAGCATACCAGAGGCAACCCAAGCTGCCGAAGGGAGAACGTGCAAACTTCACATAGATATTATCTGAGGTCAGAATTGAACCAGATTTTCTCGACCACAGTTACCAAGATGATAGCGCCCAACATTTAATATATTTGTGCTCTGAATATCCTGGTATAAATTCATAAGTCACAGGAGCCGAATTAGGTCACTTGGCCTATCAACTGTACTCCGCCATTCAATCATGGCTGATCTAATCTATCTCTATCAACCCCATTCTCCTGCCTTCTCCCCATAACCCCTGACACCCTTACTAATCAAAAATCTGTCAGTCTGCGTCTTAAAAATACACAACGACTTGGCCTCCACAGCCGTTTGTGACAATGAATTCCACAGATTCACCACCCTCTGACTCAGGAAATTCCTCCTCATCTCCTTTCTAAAGGTATATCCTTTTATTTTGAGGTTATAGCCTCTGGTCCTAGACTCTCCCACTAGTAGAAACATCCTCTCTACTACTTTATCTGGGCCTTTCACTATTCGGTAAGTTTCAATAATGTCCCACTTCATCCTTCTAAAAATCCTATCTCAACATGTAACTGAAAATACTGGCTGTTTAATGAATAGTGCTATTCTGATTATTTTGTCATGCTGTCTAATTAATCCCACCTCAATTTTTTTTGATTTCCTATTTACACTAGTTCTTTGTTATCCCATTTTCTCTCATCCACTCCCTACACAATAGGGGCAATTTTATTGGAGCCAATTAACCTACTTAATCTTTGGAGCGAGGGAGGAATCCGGTGCACTCAAACGAAACCCATGTAGTCACAGGGAGAACATGCAAGCTCCACACAGACAGCACCCGTAGTCAGGGTCGAACCTGGGTCTCCAGCACTGTGAGGCAGCAGTTCTACGAACTGCGCCAATTTGCCGGCTTTAGTGTGTTTAAAAACTTTCCTCTGGTTATTTTTTCAATACTCACTGTAAATCTGCATCCACTGGTTCCTGGTCCTTCTACCCATATTAGTGGATGTACTTTTTTTGGAATGTGAACTTTCATATTTTACTGTGATTCCTATGCTTTCTTGCAGCTGCCAGGCCTGCAGATGCTGTGGGCATTGCACCAACTAGCAAGTCCACGTCTCTGGGCAGTTTCTACCACCTGCCTCCATATCTGAAGCTGCACGATGTTCTGAAGGCTACATACGCAAACTACAAGGTACCAGCGCAAAGTGGGCATTTCGCAAATCCAAAGGTGCTACTCTTCCACTCATGGTGATGTTGCACCAATCTAGTGCCCTTTAATTAGAATGAGTAGATGCTGCTGGATTGTCTGTGTTATGTAAGTTATATAAAATTGAGAACCCGGATCTCTAAAACAAAATTGGGATGGGGCAATTTCTGACTTCTGCCGATACTTAACCGTTTAGTTTAGAAATACAGCATGGAAACAGGCCCTTCGGCCCACCAATCTCACACCGAACAGCGACCACCCAAACACTAGTTCTATCCTACACACTAGGGACAATTTACAGAAGCCAGTTAACCTACAAACCTGCACGTCTTTGGTGTGTGGGAGGAAACCGGAGCACCCGGAGAATACCCACGCGGTCACAGAGAGGACGTACGAACTCCGTAAAGGCAGCACCCATAGTCAGGATCGAACCTAGGTCTGTGGCGCTGTGAGGCAGCAACTCTACTGCCACGCCACTGGGCTGCCATTGTGTTTCCTACTTGATGCAGTTACATTGGTTCTACTGGCAATGATTACTGTAAAATAAATGATTTACTCTTATGTGAACTTCATGGAGCTTGCATAAATCAATGCGCTCTGTGAAGATTTGTTAGTAATCTGTGAAAAATAAAACACAATTGTGGGGCCTCATGAAATGATGCAGGGTATAGCCCAGTCCATCATGTCTGTGTGAGGTGTTTGAAAACTCTTGCCAAAAAAAAAAAAAACTGCTGGAGGGGCTCAGTAGATCAGCAACATATGTGGAGGTAGAAGGTCTTGACCTTAAACATTGATCATTCCTCTGCTTCCACCAATGCTTCTTGACTTGTTGAGTTCCTCCAACTGTCTGTTCCAGATCACGGCATTTGCAGTCTCTTTTCTCCGTTTGAAAGCTGGTACCACTTTTTCTCTCTATTGTTATTGGTTTGTTACTTTTTGTTTCCCATTGGTCTAAGCTGTCAAATTTTCCTCCTTTTCAAACTTCATTCAATTCCTTTTCGTTTCGCATCCTTCTCTTCAGATCACTTAATTTGTTAAAAAAAACTGCACTCCTTTCCCCTCCCCCCCCGCATTCCTCCGTTCTTTTCCCAAGTACTGTCAGGCTTTGTGACCTTGGGTCTGTATCCTCAGCTTCCTGAGTTGTTCATCAGTGGAAACTTTTTAGTGACCTATTCAAATGATCTTTCAAATCTCTCAGCATTTGGAGCTCATCAATTAAAATGTCTTCTCTACTGCTTCAGGTTACTCTGGACCTTCAGAACAATAACGAGAAGTTTGGCAGCTTCTTACGGGCAGCATTGGATGTTTTGTCTCAGCTTCTGGAGATTGCAACACTTCCAGACATTGGGAAGGTAAATCGAGAATTTGAAGTGTATTCTTGTGGAACTATTATTAGATCTCACCTCCATAGGTGGCTTGGCTCTGAGCTCCATAAAAGTCTCCAGCGCCATTAAGAAGGCTTAGTTTAGCTTAGAGATACAGTGTGGAAACAGGCCCACTGAGTCCATGCTGACCATGGTCACTCTGTACACTAGTTCTATCCTACACACTAAGGACAATTTACCGAAGCCAATTAACTAGCACGTCTTTGGAAAATGGGGGAGACCGGTGCACCCGGAGAAAACCCACGTGGTCACGGGGAGAATGTCCAAACTCTGTACAGGTAGCACCCATAGTCAGGATCGAACAAGAGACTCTGCCGCTGTGAGGCAGCAGCTCTACTGCTGCATGACTAGGTGCCAAAAAATATCTCCAAGTTGATATCTGAATTGAGAGATTACAACTGTTAGGGAAGAATGAATAGGCTGGAACACTATTCATTCCAACAGTGAACGTTTGGAGATATTAAACATTTTGGTGGGTTTCAGTCACGTAGAAACATGTCAACCTGAAGGCTGACCAAATCTGGGGGCCCATATGGCGAATAATTACTCTCCAATAAGCGATCATAACAAACTTATTTTCCAAGTGTGAAGGGTGGTACCCGGGGCAAATATCAGGAATAGAGAAGCTGGAGGACAAAGGTTGAGTGAAGCTCTACTTGAGCAGAGGCGCCAATATGAAATTGATGGGCGGAATGGCCTGAACACATGTGCATGTAATGAGGTGCTTCTTAGAGTTTTTCCTGGACAAATTCATAGCTGATCTTGGAGTATGGACTTTAGAAGCACTTGAAGTATAGTTTTAACAATTATTTTATTTCTAACACCTAATGTTGCATCTATAAAATCCTTTGCAGTGTGTGGAAGAAATCCTTGGCTATCTGAAGTCTTGTTTCTGCAGGGAACCCATGGCAGCCACAGTCTGCGTACAGCAGGTAAAGAGTCTTCTGTCTTCTTCCCATCTCTGGCCTTTGTCCACCTATCTGCCAATTAAACCCCACCTCACCTGTATCCACCTCTCACTTGCCAGGCTTTGTCCATCACCCCCTCTCTTCCAGCTTTCTACTACCCTACTACAATCAGTCAGAAGAAGGGTCCCGACCTGAATTGTCACTTATCCATGTTCCGCAGAGATGCTCCTTGACCTGCTGAGTTACTCCAGCGCTTCAGGTGTTTCTTTTTCAATACCAGCTGTATTGAAGAAGATGCACAAACAATGTCGTAAATGACAACAATTCTGTGCAAGAGGGCGATGGGCCAAATGCAGGCACAAGGGACTAGCCCAATATACCAACATGGTGGACATGGACAAGGTGCGATAAAGGGCCTGCTTGCATGCTGCACAGCTCTACGACTCTATGATTATGCAGATATTTTTGCAAGACGTGGGAATGCCCAAACCAAGAGTATTCTAATTGTACTTTTAATTCGTCATGCTCCCATGGTTCAAATGTTTTTTTACTATTATTCCGGTCCACCACTAATTTTGTGGCAACTGATGGTCCGGCACCTCCTTTAATCCGGACACAATTATGGGACCGCACATGAATTCCCCCCCTGTGGCTCCTAGGCCGGGTGAGGCGGCCAATCTCTATCTCATTGGGACCTCTGGCCGATCCCCCTGTGTCTCTGGAAGTCCAGCCCGACTGGAGCCAGCCGATCCGTTCCCATAGCTGACATCCGAGGCTGACGTTTTGTGGGCTGGGTATCTTGGCCCTCCCACCCGAGCCCATGACCTCTGTTGGCCTGTCAAAATGGGTAACACGGCAGGGCTCTGGAATCAGTAGTGGATCTGTATAAAAGTTTGAGATCTGTGCCTCAAATCAGTCAGTGCCAGGTTTCCTCTGCTCCAACTCTCAGCACTGTCTTGTTTATTTTGTATTATTTATCCCACGTCAGTGAATTGAACATAACATCATTTTTACAATTCTCCCTTTTTGAAATCGTGCAGAATTTCTGTAATAAAAACTTAATTAAATGAGGCACTGTTTCTCATGATTAACACAATAGTTTTCCCAGAGTCCATGTCCAAACAGGCATCACTAAGAAACACATTATCCAGTCACTGATAATCATCATCCTTCATGAATTTCTGAAGCAATATTTGTGCTAAATTACTACATTTCGGGAGGTAATTAAATGTAAGGCATTTTCTGTTGTCCTGAAGTCATTACTGGCACAAAAAAATAACTTCCCTTTCCCTCCCCACCAGCCAACAAATGAACTTACTGGAGCAAAACACTGTGCTGGATTAAATAATTCTAGATTGAATGGAGGAAGGAAAATCATTATTTCGAGCTAGTGGGTCAATAACTATAAATCCTAAATTTAATGTGAAACATGAACTGCTAGAGGAACTCAGTTGGTCAGGCAGCATCTGTGTGGAGGGAATGGGGACCCTTCTTGGTGAAACTCAGCTGTGGGATTAGAGATGTTATGGGTACTCCTGTTTGGGAATGATGTAAAGACATCAGTCTGAAGAAGGGCACAGACCCGGAACAACGCCAATCCATTCCCTCCACAGATGCTGCTTGACAAGCTGAGTTACTCCAGCAATTTGTGATTTGCTCATGATTTCAGCACCTGTAATTCCTTGTGTCTCCAAATTAAGCTATTATATTAATTAAGATAGACACAAAGTGCCAGAGTAACTCAGCGGGCCAGGCGGCATCTCTGGAGAAAAAGGGTGGGTGACGTTTCGAGTCACAACCCTTCCTCAGTCTGAAGAAAGGTCTCGACCCGAAACGTCACCCATTCCTTCTCTGCAGAGATGCCGCCTATCCCACTGAGGTACTCCAGCATTTTGTGTCTATCTTTGGTGCAAATCATCATCTGCAGTTCATTCCTACACATGAATGTTTCTATTGAGTGTTATCTGCTTTCATTCAGCTATTGAAGACGCTGTTTGGGACAAACCTCGCATCGCAATATGATGGCTCCTCCTCGCACCCCGGCAAGTCGCAGGGGAAGGTGCAGCGCCTGGGCTCGTCCAGTCTGAGGCCGGGACTGTACCACTACTGCTTTATGGCGCCGTACACCCACTTCACGCAGGCGCTGGCCGACGCCAGCCTGAGGAACATGGTCCAAGCGGAACCTGAGCAGGACACGTCCGGGTGAAGCATTATGTCAATTGTTACACTGTATTCAACTTGTATTGCGATGCAAGATCAGATTGGAATCACAGTGTGCAAATTTTGTTTCAAATTAAAAGATACAGCAGGGAAAAGACCTTTCAGCCCACTGTGTCCACACCAACCATCATCAACCATTCTTAATAGTTCTATGTAATCCTACTTTTACTTCCACTCGCTACACAAAAAGTCATTCGGCACCGAAACAGGCCCTTCGGCCCAACTTGCCCCCACCGACCAAGATGCCCCATCTACACCAGTCCCACCTGCCCACGATCGGCCAATGTCCCGCTAAACTTTTCAATCCATGTGCCTGTCCAAATTTATTTTAAATGTTCTTATACCTGCTTCAACTACCTCCTCTGGCAGCTCGTTCCACAAACTGACGAGCCTCAGTTTTGCTAAAACTGAACACAATTCGGAGCAATTTTACGGAGGCCAATTAATTACAAATCCACAAACCAATCTGCTGAATTGACTTCCTCCTAGTGGAAACAAAGCTAACTACAGGCCAGTTATTCTATATAATGATCAAAAAGCATGAATAGTTAGATTAATCAACTGAAGCAAACTTTGTTAAATATTTTGCACAATTATTTGTTTTGGGTAAATCCATGATAATAATTGGTGACGTGCAATTTTTAGGACAATGGCAGACTGTTGTGAAAATCCCAAACTTATACAGTTTTTTGGTTGCTTAACTCTTAGTTGGTTTGATGTACTGCAGAAGGTTTCATCGCAACTGAAGGTTAGCATGACGAACGTGACAAGGCATCGAGCTGACAAGGTACAGTCTGGTTTAGTCATCATACAAAGCTTTTGTTAACTAATGGATAAGCATTGAAACGGAGCATGTGGGTATTTATCCGGTTGAGAAAGCATGCAGAGATTGAACAGGGGGCAGCATTGAAGATAGTGGGGGAGGGGAGTCTATGCAAGATGAGAGAGGACATCATACGGCAGTGGACCAAAGGGTAATTATAACTTTTTATTTACGTAATATCTCTGCTATTTCACAGTAGGTGAGTACATGGTTAATTACCTCGTTTTAAATTAGTTTGGTTTAGTATAGAAATACAGCATGGAAACAGGTCCTTCGGCCCACCTAGACGACACCGAACATCAGTCACCCATTCACACTAGTTCTGTTATCCCACTTTCTCATACACTCCAAGGGCAATTTACAGAGGACAAATGACCTCTGAGGACAAATAACCGGCAAACCAGTGGGACGGGGAGGGAACTGGAGCACCTGGAGGGATAGCTCACAACATAAAAGCTTTTCACTGTACCTCGGTACATATGACAATAATAAACTAAACTAATAAGCTAAACTAGACTAAACCCACGAAGTGGCAGGGAGAACGTGCAAACTTCACACACAGAGACAGCACCCGAAGTCAGGATCGAACCTGGGTCTCTGGCACTATGAGGCAGCATCATCAGCTGCACTATTGTAGGAGATTACAGGCGATAAAATGGCCGGGAGATATCAAGTTTTCATCCTCAGACCTGGGACAAGGAAATCTCGGAGATATTTGGGAACCATGAGCACAGTCATTTTTGTTCCCTCCTGAGTATTATATGTTTTGTCCCTAATGATTGGATGCTGTATTCCAAGCATGATGAGAAGGATCTTGGTCCAATACAGTAGTTACCCGAGACCGTGTGCCAGTGTGCATCGTTCAAGTTATATCATTGCCAGTTTGTCTCTATTTGTTGTGCACTTTTCATGGAGTCGAAGCTTTCAGATGGGCAAAGTTTAAAGGAGATGTGCAAAGCAAGATTTTGTACACATGGTGGTGCATGCCTGGAATATACTTTCAGGAGAGATAATGAAGGCAGATACAATAGTGGTGTTTAAGTAGCGTTTAGATAGGCACATGGGAATGCAGGGAGTGGAGGGATATGTATCAGGTGTAGACAATTGGCATCTTGTTCGGCACAGATATTGTGGGCCGAAGGCCCTGTTCCTGTGCTGTACTGTTCTATCGAGTTTTAATTCTTTGATGATCTTTTGGCACTGACAAAGAGGGAGTAGTTTTCTCTGCCATTATTCCCAACTTTCGAAACCGCAAAAGCAAGCAAACTGGTCATTGATTTTGTGATAAATATGCTGTGTTTGTCCATTGACAGCACGTTTCAGAATGAGATTGCTGTGTGATGTGATTGCAACATGTATAATGTGTGCTGTCTTGAACTTCAGAATACGATACACAACTACATCCGCCTCTTTGAGCCTCTGGTCATCAAGGCCTTGAAGCAGTACACCACGACCACCTCCGTCCATCTGCAAAGGCAGGTGCTTGACTTGTTGGCCCAGCTTGTGCAGCTCCGGGTCAACTACTGCTTGCTTGACTCCGATCAGGTTGGTGCTTGCTTTGGTTAGAAATATCTCCATGATATGGGCCAATAGAAATATGGGACAAAGGCAGGCAAATGGGACTAGCTTACATGGGCACCTTGGTCGGCATGGATGAGGTGGCCTGAAGCCCCTGTTTATGTGCTGTATGACTCTATGACACTAAGTGTGGACAAATGGAACTAGCTTACATGGGACACCTTAGTCGGCATAGATACGTGGGCTGAAGGGCCTGTTTCAGTGCTGTATGACTCCACATCCCTGCGATGAACTATGGCAGGAGTTGAGGTGGTTGAGAGAGAGGCAGAGGGTGATGTCTGGTTCTTTAAAAGTAAAAAGAAAGTATGTGAATTTAAAGGCACTATCTTTAAATATACATAATAACACCATCCGGAAAAGTGGGGGGGGGGGGGGGGCGGGGGGAGGTAGGGGAAGAGAGAACAGCTTAAGATATATTTTAAGCAGTGTTAAGCCTTCGTGTCCTCCTCTTTGAAACACTTGCAGTAAACAGGTAAATGCAGTAAAGATAAAGATTAGCCAGAGTGAGAGGCAAGTTATATACGTCCAAAGCAGAGAAGAAAGTTTATTTAGCCGGTTGCGACAATGCCCGCTGTGTAATTGTGGTTGTACCACCAGTGGCAGGGTCTACGCCCAGAGGGCATAACTTCAGAATAAAAGGACGCACCTTTAGAAAGGAGATGAGGAGGAATTCCTTTTGGGTGGTGAATTTGTGGAAGTCATTGCCACAGATGGCTTTGTAGACAATGACAACAATTGCACAAATTGCTGGAGTAACGCGGCAGGTCAGGCAGTATCTCTGGTTTTGGGTTGGGACCCTTCTTCAAAGTGTTCTCTCCCCCCAACCCCATCACAATCAGTCCAAAAAGGGTCCCGGCCTGAAGCATCGCCAATATCCATGTTTTCCCAAGCGGCCTGTCCCGCTGAGTTACTCTAGCATTTTGTGTAATTGTAGTTTTTGTGTTCTGCTGCAACAGTTTTCAAATTTCTGAACAGGATTCCTCAATGTCTTGTAGCTCCACAGCTGTGGCTGAACTAAATATTTTTGCTATTTTCTAGAGCACACAACTTTATGGAGAAAATTGCAAGACCCTATCAATCAGTTATACTCCAAAGAACCAAAGAACCTGCCAAATTTGCACTCTGAAGGACGTTAGTCTCTCAATAAAGGAAGGAATTAGATGGAAAACTAAATTCTGTTGCCAGATTTCTTGGGGCCCATTTCTTTCATTCAATCTTCCGATAAGCAATATTGTATCTTGTTGAAAAGAGAGGCACTCCCGTCTATTATCTTATATTGTGCAGGACGTTTTCAATTTAGTTTTGAATTTGCCTGGGGTAATGTTTTAGTACTTGCCTTTCCATTCTCGTTGGCATTGCAATGTTATTGCATCCACACCAGAGGGTGCGTTTCACCTAACTGGTTGCTCCTGAGTCCAGACAGTAAGTGCTCTTGGACAGAGACTTTTGAATAAGCATATGGATTATGTGTAGGCAGATAGAGGTTGGTCTTGGCATCATGTTCGGCATGGATATTGTGGGCCTGAAGAGCCTGTTCCTGTGCTGTACGGTTCTATGTTCTAACTCATACTATGTCCATGAAGAAAGATTGAACTGGGTTATTTTTCTCTTGACAAGGACATAGCAGATATATTTTAAATAATCATTTAGCTAAACATGGAGTTATAAGTATGAGATGATCACTATTAAGTCTTGCAAGGAATTCCGGAGAAATCTCTTTACACGAGTGCATTTTTGAGCAAATAGCATAAATGTATCTGAGGGTAAGCTACTTAAATAAACGAAGAGGAAACAAATAAAATAGTTTAATGTTAGAGAAAATAATAACAAAAAATTCTGCTATGGGCAGCCTCTGTGGAGGGAGGAATAGATCAATGTTTCAAGCTGATTACTGTACAAAGTGAGCTGAACTGGAGCGGCAAGATCTTGTTTAGCATGTATACTAGAATGGTCCCACTTCTGCTGTAAACTCTAAGAAATAATAATGGGATTGGATTTCTTCTTCTTGTAGGTGTTTATCGGGTTTGTTCTGAAGCAGTTTGAATACATAGAAGTGGGCCAATTCAGGTGAGTGCTGACAGCTTTAGGATTTTTAGCTAGTTTTATTTTCCTATTGTTTCTTCTAGGTTGACTGGTCAGCAGCATATCGGTTGCAAAGAGGCAATTATGTTGAATTAAATATCTAATTTATGAATGTTCCATATATGAGGAAGTTGGGGCAAGACAGTGCTAGAGATCAAGGAAGAACATATATGCCCTGTAGTGCCAGGGACATGGGTTGGATCCTGATCTTGGGTGCTGTCTGTGTGGAGTTTGCACATTCTCCATGTGACCCCGTTGGTTTCCTCTGGGTGCTCCGGATTCCGTCCACATCCCAAAGACATGTGGGTTTTTAGGTTAATTGGCCTCTGTAAAATTACCTCCAAGTGTGTAAGGTGTGGTGGAGAAAGTGGGATAACAGAACTGATGTGAATGGGTCGGGGGTGGTCGAGGGTGAACTTGGGGCTGAACAGTCTTTCCATGCTGTATCTATAAACTCTAAAATTTTGAATGAAACATACAGCACAGAAGCAGGCCCTTTGGCCCACAATGCCTGTGCAGACCATGATGTTAAGTTAAATTGATCTCCTCTGCCTGCACTTGATCCATACGCTTCCATCCCTGCATAATGATGTGCTAATCTAAAAGCCTCTTCAATGCCACTCATGTATTTATCTCCACAACCACCCTAGGCAACACGTTACAGACATCCACCACCCTCATGTAAAAAATAACCTTTCCCGCACATCTCTTTCAAACTTTGTCCCTCTTGCCTTAAAACTATGCTCTTTTTGGGACGTAAAGAATTCGGCTACCTGGCCCTTAGAAGTGATTGTATCATTCATCGAGGTCTACCTAGGTACTATTTCCTGAATTTATCCCCAATTCCTAGATTTCCTACATTTCCACAAATAAAGCAATTATTTGAATGAACTCCATGACTGGACTACGCAACTCTATTAGAGAGAATTCCAAGGATTCACCACCTTCAGAGTGATCCTTTTAGTCTGAGATTAGATTCCTCTTATTTGAAACTGAGAGTCCTGATTCTAGTCTCCACAGCCTGAGGCAACATGCTCCTTGCATTCATCCTATTGAGCCTTTGGAAAAATTTACGTTTCAATGAGATCTCCAATCATTCTTCCAAATTAAAGGGAATAGAGACCAAGTTTGCTGAATCTATTCTCTTACAGCAAACCTGCCATTTTTGGAGAAACAAGTACCTGCAAATGCTGGTTTGCAACAAAAAAAAAAGCACAAAGTGCTGGAGTAACTCAGCGGGTCAGGTTGCATCCCTGGAGAAAATGGATCGTTGACGTTTCGGGTCAGGACCTTTCTTCAGTCACCTATTCATATTCTCCTGGGATGCTGCCTGCCTGCACTTTAGGTCTTCTTTCAGAGTTTAATTATTAATGGTTAAAAACGAAAAAACTCAAAATCTTAATAATTTACAAGTTGTTTACTTAATTTTATCTGTTCTGTTTATTTTTTTTCAGGGAATCCGAGGCCATAATTCCAAACATATTTTTCTTCTTGGTGTTGCTATCATATGAACGCTATCACTCCAAGCCAATCATTGGAATTCCCAAAATTATCCAACTGTGTGACGGGATCATGGCCAGTGGTCGGAAAGCCATCACACATGGTAATGACCCTGCCTTCTGATCAGTGTTTATCCTTGTTTCTTGTTTTAAAAGCACTGCAAATTTGTATGTCATGATTGTTGATAACCAGCTCAAAATTAGAAAGTATTTTCTGCAATGTAAACTTTTCCAAAAGATGGATTGAAGGTTGTTATTTTAAGTGTCTTTTTTTAACTTCAGTACTATTTGAATACGATTTCTCTGCTTAATAACGTTTTACGGGTGGCGCAGTGAGCAGCAGTGGAATTGCTGCTCTGCAGCGTCTGAGACCTGAGTTTGATCCTAACTATGGGTGCTGTCTGTACAGAGTTTATACATTCTTCATGTGACCCAGTTGTGTTTTCTTTGGGTGCTCCGGTTTCTTCCCACACTCCAAAGCCGTACAGGTTTGTAGATTCTGGTCTAAAACTTACCCCCCTAGTCTTGTTCAATTAAACACCGAAGACGAGCACTGGAAATCCAACTATCCTTTATTGTACACAATACCTATACCAATACCGCGGGACCGATCCTTGTCTCTACTTATTCCAGCCCAAACAGCCTTGTGCAAATAGGACAAACCCCAGACGATCGGCACACCCCAATGTTCCCCACTCTTTTATACCCTTACAAACCAAAGACGCGAAAATACATGGGGTGGGAGGCAACCCCTTCAAGCCAATTACCAATACGGGCTGCAAAGTACATGGAATGACAGTTCCCTAACCCAATCATGCAATAGCACATAACATAGTTTCAACACAAAGCACTTGGGGGGGGGGGGGGAACACTTCCATTAAGTAAAGAAACATTATCACTAGGTAAAGAAACATCTTTGGTGAAGCCACTCTCCTGGACCAATCACAATTAGCAGCGGGAAGACTCTGCAACATAATTGTAACCCAACATTTCCCCAACCAATCCCAAGCAGGACCTAGCTCCTTCTGCAAAATCTCATACATATTAACAACTTGCAGGGTATCTGGACAGCAACCTCTACACAACCCCTTCCCAGGCTTCAGACCAAAGATCCCATAGCAAGCAAGATAGATCACTCAACGAAAAAGACGTAGTACGGTCATGGGCAGATTCATGTGTAATTTTCGGCCCCATTTGCGTAACCGGCTTCCGTCTCCGCACCAAAGATCCCATAGCGTAGGTATGTTGCAAAGCCTACCTGAAGCGTCTTTGAAAATCTGCCGCTACGGGTGTGCGTGATTTTGGCGCCGTTTAGAGGGGGCGGGTTTAAAACGCGATTTTCTCTAGGCTGTTCAAATCGAAGATGTTCAGCCTAGTTAATTATTAACGAAAAATCGCTGGAAGACCCCGTCGCAAAAGCTATTATTAGGTTTAAAGGCCTTGAATAATAGTTATAGTAGTTTAAAAATCAATCTCTAAACCCGCGACCGCTAGCAACCGCAGGGTCTCATAAAGCAGATAGCAGAAGGAAGGTTGTATATTTTTACATTAAAAAGGGCTTCTAAAGATCCCGTTATACAAAGTTTACTATTGCGAGTAGCTCATTTTGGCCCCATTATATCGCGCAGTATTTTTCTGGGCATTTGAGGGCACAAATCTACCGCAATGTGAACGTTCTAAACCAGCGCGTTCCACAGAGACCCACTGGAAAGCTGATTTAAATGGGCATTTATTTACAGCAATTGAACACTGAATTCCTTCCATTTGGCCTATAAATTAATGTAAATGAGATTTAAAAATCATGTTTTATTGTGAATTATTTGTGAATATTATTTGGACATTTAGGCTATTTAAAAATGTTAATCATTTATTAAGAAATGGATAGATGTTTAGATCTAGTAATTGAAGTCTGAAATTAGCTACAATTAGGTAACTAACTAATTATATGCTTTAATTTCAGGTCATCCAAGTAAGATTATTTTATATTTGTTTCAGAATGCTTCAATCTATGATAACTGAAAATTTCATTCAGTTCTCTTAATTTTTAAGAGAGTTATGGGCTTTTGACTGTTCACGATCACAACTTTTTTGTTATGTCCATAGAAAATCAATAGGGAACAAGATGCTCATTTCCGAGTATGAAAATGGCCATAACTTTTTAAATACTTGAGATATGAAAGTGAATTAGGTGTCAAATTAAACTTATTTTTATGCTTTATCTGATGGGATAAATTACAGACTTGATTTTTAAAATCTCAAAATTTTGTAACATTGCTACATAGCGGAGCAAAGATAACTAGTGCGGAGACGGAAGCCAGTTACGGAAACACCTCGTAAAAATAAAAGTTATTTGGTAAAAATAATTTTCAGAATTATAATTTATTAACACAAACTGTTCCCCCGCAACGTTGATTACACTGCGAGTGGGGTCGGGTCGGGTTACTGAAATGGATGGAAAAAAAGGCCCAAGTTCCACTCTGTTGCGTACTACACTTCAGCCCATTGCATTTAGAAGGAGTGGTCTATCCTGCTCCGCTATAGGATCTTTGCTTAAGACTTTCTGGAGCCATCCATATCACATGGTCCTGCAGCTTTCTGCAAAAGATGTAAAAACTGGCTTTACAGATCTTTTAAACAGACATTCTACATTTTCCCAATTACCCAACATTTCTGATATTAACAGGCTAATTGTCTTCAGCAGAATATTAATTGTCCTTAGTGTGTAGGATCGTGCTAATGTGTACGGGGTGATTGCTGGTTGGCGTGAACTGAAGGGTCTGCTTTCGAGATGTTCCTCTCAAGTAAAGTCTAAAGATTTCATATTGATATATGAATGAAGTTCAGAATAGGCAAACAAATAGAACTTGGTGTATAGCAGTTTGATAGGTCTGACCCATGTAAGGTGCAACATATCAAACCTGGCAGTCAACACTTCAGGGCAGCACGGTGGAGTAGCTGGTAGAGCTGCTGCCTCACAACGCCAGACATCCACGTTCAATCCTGACCTTGAGTGCTGTTTGCATGCCCGTTTGCACACTTTCTCCTGTGACTTCTCCCACACTCCAAAGACATCCAGATTTGTCGGTAAAATTGTGAATTATCCCTAGTGTGTATCATGGTGTTAGTGTACAGGACGATGCGGAAAGTCTGTCGCATTTTGTGCTTGCCTGAATGATCACCAGCTCAAAGCCCTGTGAAAAAATTCCCACCGTTCAGTTTTGAAAAACAAAACAATTTATCCTGTTACTTGGCCAATATTTATTGCTCAGTCAGCGCAAAACAAACAAAAAAAAAAGCACAGATGATCTGTTTGTTGTTACATTACTTACTTTGGGAGCCATTGTGCACAACTTGGCTGCCTTCACAAAACATAAACTTCCCATCCAAACTACTTCATTGTCTATTAAATGTCTTGGGAGCACAGTACAGGTGCACAACCTTTTATCCGAAAGCCTTGGGACCAGACACATTTCGGATATCGGACATTTTCGGGTTTCGGAATGGAAGATTTTTAGCGTAGATTAGGTAGGTAGAGCTGGCGGCTTGGAAAGACTGGAGCGGCTGCCTCCTCCCCGGAGACCGGGGAATCATTGTAAATCATTGCTTAAATGTTAGTCAGTTAGTTTGGAGGGATTTTATGTGGTGGGGGTGAAGGGGGGGACTTTAATTCTTAGTCCCCTGCCTGGTCAGAGAGGCGGGGAGCGGGCAATGCCTTTCCGGGTCGCCGTGCAGTACTGTGCCGCGGCTCCCACATCACAGAGCTGGGGCTGCGGGTGTCTGGTCGCGCTGGATTTGGATTTGTAGCGTCGCGCAGCTAGGGGTAGAGTTCGCCGTGGTCGGAGCTACAACCGGCGCCGCCCGTAGCTGGACCACCGCAGCCCGGACAGCTGTGGGCCGCCGACTCCCAACATCGTGGAGCTGCCGTGGTCCGGCCACGGGCGGCGCCGGTTGTAGCTCCGACCACGGCGAACTCTACCCCTGGCTGCGCGGCGCTACAAATCCAAATCCAGCGCAGCCGGCCACAGCCCCAGCTCCACGATGTTGGGAGCCGCGGCACAGCGGTCCGGAGCTTACTGCACGGCGACCCGGTAAGGCATTGCCCGCTCCCCGCTTCACCGACCAGGTAGGGGACTAAGAATTAAAGTTCCCCCCAAAAGCCCACCAAACTAACTGACTAACATTTAAGCAATGATTTACAATGATTCCTACCCTCCCGCGCAATATACACTCACCCAATATACTCTCACCTTCTCTTTTATGAATGGGGATTAAGGCCCCTTTGTTGGAGGACCGACCGGAGGTTCCGCTGTCACCTCTGCGGGCCGCCCTCGGTGAACGTTTTCAAGGACCTTTCTTCAAGGACCAAAAAAATGTCCGCTATTCGGAGGTTTTCGTTATTTGGATCTTCGGATAAAAGGTTGTGCACCTGTATAAAACTTACACTCATTATTTAGTCTAGTTTTAGAGATACAGCATGGAAACTGGCCCTTCATCCCACTGAGTCTGAATCGACCTACAATCACCCGTACACAAGTTCTATCCTACATAAGGAACAATTTACAGAAGCCAATTAACCTACAAGCCCGAATGTTTTGCAATGTGGGAGGAAACCGGAGTGCCTGGAGAAAACCCACGTGGTCACGGGGGGAACATACAGACCACATACAGACAGTGCCTGTGGTCAGGATTGAACCCAGGTCTCTGGTGCTGCAAGGCAGCAACTCTACTGCTGTGCCACATTGTACAAAACTGACTTCAAGAGCAAATGTAATACCTGTGAATATATGTGTAATGTAGATAATATGTCAGTTACCAAATTAATGAAGGATTAATTTATTAATTCTCAAGCCCAATTGCTGCTCATGAGACCTTGCAATCCATAATGGTGAGACTTCTTTTTAAAGTGTTTTTTGTTGAACAATAACACGAAGCAGCAACTCCTGAGGTGCTTTCTCGGAGGGTCAGTCAAGAAAATTTGCAAGATGAAAGAATAGGGCTCAAGGGGGTAGTTTTCAAGGCAGTCTTAAATAAGGAAAATAGCACAGTCTTAAAAACTACCATGCTTTTGGAACAGTCTATTAGCTTTGGTGGAATACAGATTGAACAGAAACTGGACTCCAAGGTTTACAGTAGAGAAAGTAAACAGCAACCAAGATTGTGTTTCTAAGAATTTGAGTTAAGGGATGATTTGATGGAAATTTTCTAGGTGTTAAGGAGAGCTGATAATTTGCAGAGAAGCTAATTCAGCTCTTTGGGGATTTTAGGGTAAAGGAGTAAAGTCTGAAACTCAGAGCCACGATTTTCAGGAGTCAGATTAGGAAATTATTGTACGTGCAGAGAGCATGGTACAAACTTGGAGCTGTCTTCTGTAAGTAGGAAGCATTGCTGGGGCAATTATTTAAAATTGAGGTTGCTAGATTTTGGTAAACAATTTGAGGAAGAATCTAGGTACTGCCCCTCCTCCCCAGAAGCCCCCTGAAAATGTGGGGCCTAGGTCAGGTGAGGTAGCCAATCTCGGCCTCATCTGGACTTACATGCCGATTGGCAGGTTGAGTTTGCCCCCTGCGGCTGGGGCTCTGGAACTTCGACCCGGCCGGAGCCAGCAGACCCGTTCCCGTAGCCGACTTCTGAGGCGGATTTTGCGGCTGGTATCTCAGCTCCCCAAGGCAGTGACCTCTGGTGGTCCGGCAAAATGGATAATCCAGAAAGGCTCTGGAACCAAGGGTACCTGGAAATTGGTGATGGACCTGTATGTGGTCTTGGGTCACAAAGCAGCCAGGATCTCATTAAGTGACAGTCCAGGTGGAAGGAGTTACAACGTCTATTTGTACTTCAAAGATTCCATTCCAAGACTTCTTCAGAAGAAACCCCCTAATCTGAGCTGAAGATCTGCAGCTGCCAATGGTTAAATTTGGAGATGATGAAGAGACCAGTCTTATTGTGGGGAGAGATCATGGAAAGATTTGAAAGTTATTTCCTTATAGGAATTCAGAGGCTGGTCCAGTTGTATCTACAAAGGAAAAATAGGTTGTGTGGGGGTGGGGTGGGGGTAGGGAGAGAATACACGGCTATGGTGATGATGCTGGAGAAAAAGCTTCAGAGATATGGATCTTTGGGATCAGAGGGATTTCAGGGTCCAAGTTCATAGCTCCTTCACAGTTACAACTCTTGGTTAAGAAGGCACATGGTATCCTTACCCCTTCAATTAGGGTACAAGATGTAAAACACTTTTTTTCAGGAGCTAATGGGCATTGCAAAATGTATTTGTGCTGAGTTTCAAACTGCTGTGATCTGAAGAGCCAATGATTTTGAATTTCCAGTGGATAAATTCTCCTCTTGTACTTTGCCACAGCAATACCAGCACTCCAGCCTATAGTACATGATCTGTTTGTGCTGCGAGGGACCAACAAAGCCGACGCTGGCAAGGAGTTGGACACACAGAAGGAGGTGGTGGTTTCTATGCTGCTGAGGCTCATACAGTACCACCAGGTACACCCTGCACATTTTATTTAATTCTGCTGCTCGCCCTCCCGCATCCTTCCTGCACTGCAGATTATGACATGTTTATTAACGTACTAGTACTGAGATCTGGGTTCAAAATAACCAGTGTGCACAATAGTGTGTGAAGCAGTGACTGATGTTGATCCTAAAATGAAAGATCAGGAGTCTGTCCATTCGCCCCTTCCTGCTTTTCATTTAGATCATGGCTGGTCTGTTTCTTGAGATCTACTTGCATCAGTACCGCACCCTTAATACTCCCACCTATTGAAGACTCATCATACATTTTCAAAGGCCCCTCATATCCTTTTGAAGTGGTGAGTTCCAAATGTCCGCAACTGTGTGTGAAGAACCGTTTAATGTCTGAACAGCCTAGTTATTATTCTGTTATGATCCCTCATTTTAGACTCCTAGATGAAGTAGACTGTATCTACCCTATCAAATGTTTCATGTTTTATGCTCCTCGGACAATTCCTTGATCTTTAAATTTAAGCCAAACACAAGCTTATTCTATGCAACTTGCCATATGTTTACTGTGTAGACCAGTATCATTCTGGTAAACATGGGTTGCACCCGTTTCTTTAGCTTTGTAAGTGCTTGTTTCACAATTTGTTGGCAGTCAGAGAGTCATAGTCATACAGCATGGAAACAGGGCATTTGGACCAACTTGTACATACCCACCAAGCCTGCACTACTCCCACCTGCCTTAATCTAAACCCTTCCTTTCCATGTATCTGTACAAATGTCTTTTAAATGGTGTTTTTGCCTCAACTACCTCCTCTGGCAGTTCATTTCATATACCTACTACCCTCTATGTGAAAAAGTTGTCCCTCAGATTTGCATTAAATGTTTCTATGTCCTCTGATTGCCCTATGCTGGGTAAATGACTGTGTCCATAAAAAGAAATAAACACTCTATAATTTAGGGTTTTTGGGGAACTAGATAAAGAAATAAGCAAAGGGATTAATTATTCACTCCTTTGAGTCAATAATGTTAGACCTGTGTTTTGAACCTTGCTCTGATCATGGCAGCTTATGCAACAAGGCTAATTTTCTTTGGTTGTTGAACTTCTGGTCAAGAATCCCATGTGATAATCCAATAGGATTTGGTTTAATTTGTGGCCTGGTCAGAATATTTATGTTCGGGCGATTAACTGGATCTTGAAATATTCTTGAGTTATTTTTTTTAAAAATCTGGACGCCTTGTCTCTTGTCCTAAGCCAATTATTATCTCTGTTATAGAGGAATCCGTATAATCATAGCAATGAAAAGCCTGTAGGGAGTTCAAGGCAGTCGTTGAATTGTCTACATTAATAGGGTGGTTGTTGTCATAATGAAAATGATGGAATCCATCATTAAGGACGTAATAGCAGGACATTTGGAAAATCACAAGCCCTACAAGCAGAGTCAACATGCTTTTCATAAATGAAAATATTCTTTGATTTTTTTTTAGCCTTCTTTGAGTATGTGACAAACATGGTGGATCAATGGGAACCATATTTGAATGTCAGAAGATATCTGATAAGATATCACATTACAATGTTACTGCACAAGATAAGAACAGATACAGTTGAAAGTAATATATTGGCATGGGTGGGGGATGGTTGGCTTAGAGCAAGCAGCAAATGAGAATAAATGTGTCATTTCAGGTTGAAAATTGGTATGAATTTCTAGAAGTAAACAAGGGAGTGCAGATGCTAGTTTACAAAACTAAAAGTAATGGAGTGATTTAGCGGGTCAGGCCTCTGGAGATCCCTGGTAATCACTAGAGAACATGGATAGGTGACGTTTTGGGTCGGGATCCTTCTTCAGACTATGAATTTCTGGAATGTGTACAGGGTGCTTTTATAGGTACCCACGCTGTGCAGCTAACTATGGAATACACACAAAGTGCTGGAGTAACTCAGTGGGTTAGGCAGCATCACTGGAGAAAATGGATTGGTGTTGTTTTGGATCGAGACCATTCTTCAGACTGACTGTGCTCGGGGGGGGGGGGGGGGGGATAAAAAGCTGGAAGAGAGGTATGTAACATATCTAACTGGAACAGACTGTCCTGGATTGAATCCTTTGCATTGCGAAGGAGGAATGACCATGACATAGAACGGATGGAAAATGAAATGATTTTGAGTTGGCTATGATAAATTCTGCAGCCTCTTTAAAAGGTCTAATGGTAGATAAGCAATGGCTAAAAATGTCTATAATAAAGGCAGAAACCACAATAGTTGCGCATTCCTACCTGGCGCAAACAAAATGTGACCAACTGTGCAAAACAAAAAAATAATTATAAGATTCAAAGAAAGTAAAATTGCAGAACCACTAAAGAAACATTTGGTTCTATCTTTAATTTAGCTTATTGTCACATTTACTGAGGTGCAGTGAAAAGCTTTTTTGTTGCATGCTATCCAGTCAAAGAAAAGACCATACATGATTACAATCAAGCCGTTCACCGTGCACAGACAAAGAGTGCAACATTTAGTGCAAGGTAAAGTCAGATTAAGGTCACCAATGAGGTAGATGGGAGATCAGAACCGCGCTCTAGCTGGTGAGAGGCGGTTCAGTTGCCTGATAACAGCCGGGAGGAAACTGTTCCTGAATCTGGCCGTGAAAGAGGACACAACTCACTTCCCAGAAATGCAAAAGGAACTCTTGAATCAAAGAAAAGAAGAGAAAGTGAAGGAATTTAGTGCTTATTTCTTTTTTAGAAACAAGTACTGGAGAAATTTAAGACCTTGAACGTCAATAAATTTGCATGGTTTGAGTGTCCCAGAGTGAAATGTTGAGTGACCATGGAAATAGTAGTTGCATTGGTTGTCATTTTTCAAAGTTCTACAAATTATGGAGCAGTTCCTGCAGGTTGGTGGGTGGTAAATGTAATTCCACCATTGAAGAAAGGAGAGAGAGAGGAATACATGGAACTACGGATCGTTAGTCCAACATTAGTAATTGGGGAAAATGCAAGAGGTTTATCAAGCATGTGATTGCAGGATATTTAGAAAACATCAAGATTAGACAAAATCAACATGAAATTTATGAAAGGAAAATCATTATGTGTACGAAGCAACTGCAGCTGCTGGTTTTCACCAAAGATTGACACAAAATGCTGAAGTAACTCAGCGGGTTAGCATCTGTCTGAAGAAGGGTCTCGACTGAAACGTCACCTATTTGTTTCCTCCGGAGATGCTGCCTGACCTGCTGAGTTACTCCAGCATTTTGTGCCTTATCTAAGGAAAATCATGTTTGACAAACCTGCTGGAGTTACTTTTTGAGCATGTAACTGGAAGAATAGATGAGGGACAACCAGTGGAAGTGGTATATGTGGATTTTCAGAAGGTCTTCACTGCGGTCCTGCATAAGATGTGTTTAGTTTCGGGGTGCAGCGTGGAAACAGGCACCAGCGATCACCCCAGGCACTAGTTCTGTTATCCCAGTTTTGAATCCTGCACACTAGAGGCAATTTTTACCAAAGCCAATTAACCCACAAATCTGCATGTCTTTGGAGTGTGGGAGAAAATGGGAGCACCCGGAGCAAACCCACATTGTCACAGGGAGAACATACAGACAGCATCCGTAGACGGGATCAAACTCTGATATCTTGCGCTGTTAGGCAGCGACTCTACCGCTGCATCACTGCGCCGCATGAAAGTTATAATAGCACGTGAATTGGGATGAAAAGCTGGCATGGGATGAAAATTGACAGGCAGGAGACAGAGTAAGAATAAATGGGTCGTAGGCTGTGACTAGTGGAGTGCCACAGGGTTAATTGCATGGGCTCCAACTATTCACATTGATCTGAACAAGGGGCAGCATATAATATTAAGGTGGGTGTGATTGGGAAGTGATGCAGAGGCTTCAAGGTGATTTAGATCAATTGTGTGAGTGTTTAGTTTTAATTTAGTTTTGAGATACAGTGTGGAAAAGGGCCCTTTGGCCCACCAAGTCCGTGATGACCAGAAATCCCTGTGCACTAGCACTGTCCTACACACTAAGGAAAATTTACAATTTTTACCAAAGCCAAGTTAAGCTACAAACCTGTACATCTTTGGAGTGTGACAGGAAACCGGAGCACCCGGGGAAAAACCCACGTGGTCACAGGGAGAATGTACAAACTCCGTACAGACATCACCCATAGTCAGGATCGACCCCAGATCTCTGGCGCTGTAAGACATCAACTCTACCGCGGCGCCACTGTGCCTAGTGGGCAGTACACGGCAGATGCAGTGCAACGTGGATAAGTGTAAAGTTATCGATTTTATTAGGCAAAACGAGCATCGGGTTATTTACATGATAGATGTAAAATGTCAATGTGCAAATTGATTACGTGTCCTTATGCACCATCACTGGAATCAAAAAACAAAGATGAAGCAATTCATTACAAAGGCTTGTTGCACAGTGGCACAACTAATAGAGCGACTTTCTCTCAACTCCAGTGGCATGGGTGCTATCCCGACCTATGGTGCTGTCTGTGTGAGTTTACACAGTTCTCTTTATATCGCCATGGTTTCCTCCCACATTTGAAGGCATGCGAACTGGTAGGTTAATTGGTAGCTGTAAATTAGGTTGATGATTGGTAGAATTTAGTGTGAGGAGGGGGTGGAGATGATGATGGGGAGAATAAAGTAGCTTTGGCAAAAGATCCCGGTAGAAGGGCAATTGTTGGCGTAGACTTGGTGCAGTGAAGGACCGGTTTCTATCTTGTGTCTCTCTTTGACTTTGACATGTTGAGCTTTGTTGCAAAGGTTTTGAGTACATGAGCAAGGGAGTCTTGTGGCAATTACAGAGGGCAAGGAGAATTTAGTGCAGGTTTGGACTAGCTGGGAAAGTGTGGCAGGACTGTTGTAGGAGGAGAAATTGGGTTGTCTAGGCTTGTATTTACTCAGCTGTATAAGAATAAAAAGATACTTTTTTTACGAGACTGCAGATGCAGCTTGACCAAGAAAAGGCACAACGTGCTGGAGTAACTCAGCGGGTCAGGCAGCATCTGTGAAAAACATGGATAGGAGATGTTTGTGTTCAGGACTCTTCTTCAGACTTAAGTAGTGGCAGGAAAAGAAAGCTGGAAGAGACTAAGTCTGGCAAGTGATAGGTGGACACGGGTAAGGAAGTCTTTGTTTGGCAGATAGTTGGCCGCCGCCGTGAGAGAGGGGGAAGAGCAACGGGGACCTGGTGTGGGGGGACCACTGTGGGGGGGGGGGGGGAAGAACAAAGGGGGAACTGGCACGAGTGGGGGGAGGGGGGGGGATTTGTAACTTTGTCAGCACCCTTTATGGGTGACTATTTGTATATCATGGGTATGCAAGCAAAGAATTTCACTGTGACTTGTGACATGTAACAGTAAAGTATTCAATTCAATTCAATGCAGGACAGGAAGCATCTTTGGAGAACATGGATAGGTGATGTGTCAGTCCGGGATCCTCCTTGTGTCGGAAGAAAGATCCCCGCCTGAAACGTCATCCATCCATGTCCTTCAGAGATGGTGCCTGACACGCTGAGTTACTCCAGCACTTTGTGTATTTATTTGTATGTCAGCATCTGCAGCTCCCTGTGTCTCCTATTTTACAGGCAAATAAGCAGGAAATATGATTCTCTGGAATTTTCTTTCCCAGCGAGCGTTGAAGGCAGTCTTAAACATTATTCTGGCAGAGACAGATAGCTATTTAAACGGCAAAGGGAATCTTGAAGGACGGGGCAAAGAGAAATACTAGGAGAGAGCTGGAAAGTGGAGTTGAGGCCAAGAATGAATCAGCCACAATCTTATTGAATGGCAGAATAGGCTGCATGGACCTCTTGACTTGCACTGGTCCTAGGGCTTATGTTTTATACTTCCTGTCAGCACTATTTTACGATCAACATTTTTGTGGCCTCTCTCTTAAACTTTCTTACCAAAGTCTAGATGATTTATTGCTTTGCCTTGGCGCAGTAATATCGTTCCAATCCTTCCTGTACGTTCTGTCTGTCTTCCTCCACCACAACATTAAGCCTGGTGCACTGACACCAGATCAAAGTGGGCAGAGATCTGTGCATGCAACCCTTCCTCTTCTGTTTTTATTTATCACGCTACTTTTACTGCATATGCTTTTATTCAGTATGCACTTATTCACTGCTTTAGAAATTGGCCTTATCGTTCTGTTGATTATTTTTGTTTGGATGTTGAGACGCTTGCAAAAACAATTTCTGATTTTTGCCCTTAAATGTAGTTGCCTTCCATTGGGGTAGTGGGGTGAATAAGACTCGAAGAACATGTCATTGTTGTTATCCTGTGCAGCGTACAAGGGGTGTTTTGTCACATCTAACATTTGGATGAGAATGTACATGGCAAGATAAGCAAGTTTGCAGAAGTGAGTGGTATTGCAATTGGCGAAGATGGACATCACAAAATTGAATCAGGATCTTGATTTTTTGGTCAGGTGGGATGAGGAATGGTTGATGGAATTTAAGACGAGGAAATGTGAAGTATTGCATTTTGGAAAGTCTAACATGCGCAGGACCTACACCGAGAATGGTAGGGTTCTGGAAGTCTTGTCGAGCAGAGGGATCTTGGAGCACAGGTACATAGTTCCTTAAAGGTGACGTCACAGGTAAATCGGGTGGTCAAAAAGGCTTTTGGCACATTGGCCTTCATCAGTCAGAGTATTGAGTATAGATGTTGTAGGTCATGTTGCAATTATATAAGACATTGGCGAGGCCGTATTTAGAATATTGTGTTCAGGATTTAGAGGGCTAAGGGCCAAATGCAGGCAAATGGGATCAGCCCATAACACCATCTTGGTTGGCATGGCCAAGGTGGGCTGAAGGGCCTGTTTCCGTGCTCTGGAATAGATTAGGTAAATGTACAATCCTTGACCCAGAGTAGAGGAATCAGGAACCAGAGGACATGGGGTTAAGCTGAGGGAGGAAAGATTTAATAGGAACTTGAGTAGCCACATTTTCACAAAAAGTGTGGTGGGTATATGGAGCAAGCTGCCAGGGGAGATAGTTGATGCAGGTACTATGACTCTATGATACTATATCAATTTTCAAACATCCCTTTTGTTTACAGCTGAAATATTCTGTCTTGTACTCTATCCCGACTACTTTTTGCTTTCTGGCCTGGCGTTTCCAACCCTCCAACCTGCCACCTCCATCTCCCCTCTTCCAGATCCCCTTAAACTCTTCCAACTTGCTTCCCTTACTTTCCAACTGCAGAAGTATACTTAAAAAGAAATCCTGGATAGAGACTGGAACTGCTAGAGCAAATACACAAAACATCTGTTAGCAGATGAACAGATATCAGATGATTAGTCCTCTGGGTGTAGTTCTTTGCATGCATGTGTTACCAACCCTGGTACAAAATCTAACGTGGTTTGAAATGTTCATTAACCTGCTATGTGTTTGCAACGCTTGTTTTTGTTTCATGCTCCATCAACTGTGATCCTTGTCCCTGGCCTCTGTTACATTGATTATGTATCTCATTCCCAATTCAACTTCTGTGTCTATTTTAAATATTTGTAATGTTCATATTTAGACTAATTATCTTCTTAGCTCTGACATTTATGACGGAGGAATTAAGTACATCAAGCTGAACAGATTCCACACTTCAGTGGGTCTGGCTCATTAAAACCAGTGTAGCAATTGTCATGTCTTGTTAGCCCAAATGCTTTAACAAACATAGTTTTCTTTTTTTAACTAGAGCTGCAATAAACATCTTGAAATGGTAAGAATTGCAGGTTTAATTCTTATATGGTTAACGTTGATGTAACAAATCGTTCAGCATTGAAAAACAGTGGTGACTTTGGCCTGCATTTGGTTCTGTTTTGGGCTGATGTTTAGGGTGCAATGTATCAAACAGTGCAGTGGGAGCTCTGACTGAACTGCTCCTGACCAGTGTTGTGCCTGGCCTGAAAATGCCTGCTCTTAATACTGGGTGTATGTACAGAATATAGTCTAGTGCTTACAGGGTTTGGGGAAGTGGGGCGTAATGGGAGATAGAATAAAGAAACCTAGAAGAATATATCCTACACTCCTCTTCCATAGGTTCATGTCATAGGATCAGAAGTAGGCCATTTGGCCCATCAAGTTTACTTTGCCATTCAATAATGGCTGATCTATCTTTTCCTCTCAACCCCATTCTCCTGCCTCAAGAATCGGTCAATCTCTGTCTTAAAAATACCCAATGACGTGGCCTCCACACCTGTCTATGGCAATGAATTCCGCAGATTCACCACCGTCTGACTAAAACAATTCCTCCCCATCTCCTTTCTAAATATGTGTCCTTTTATTCTGAAGCTATGGCCTCTGGTCTTAGACTCACACGAGTAGAAACATCCTCTCCACATCCACTCTATCCAGGCCTTTCACCATTTGATATGATTCAATAAGATCTCCCCAATGAAGGTCTGTTCTACTGAAAAGCAGCAGCTTGGATAATCTTTCCTCATAACAGTAATTCTCCAATAATTACGTTAATGGGTAATTTTCTGTAGCAGCTAACCTAATGGGAATGTCTTTAGGATGTGGGAGAAGACCCCTGTGGTCACAGAGTGAGAATGCAAACTTCACACAAGGCAGTCGAGGTTAGGATCAAACCCAGGTCCCTGAGCTGTGTGCCAGCAGCATGAAAAAGGTTCAAAGGTTCAAAGGTTATTTATCAGTCACATACACCTAGCTGTAGTGAAATGCTTCTTGCCAATGCAGCACATGAAGAAAGAATACAGACATAACATTAATAAGAGTTTTAAACATAAAGAACATCCCCCCACAATGGCTCCCACCATGAGGGAAGGCACAATGTCCAGTCCCCAACCCCAGTTCACCCATAGTCGGGCCTATTGAGGCCTCCACAGTTGCCTCTACGGAGGCCCGATGTTCCTGGCCGTTCTCGCCGGGTGATGTTGCACCACCCTATCTGCTGCGTTAATATGGCCTCCGTTCAAATAATTGATAAAGCCGATGGAAGCCCCTATGAAATCTTGATAGTGAGCAACTCTGCACTTAATCAAACCCATTGACCATTAGAGTTATAGAACCATACAGCGTGGAAACAGGCCCTTTTGCCCAACATGCTGATCAACATGCCCCATCTACACTAGTCCTACCTGCCCACGCTTTGCCTAAACCATGTACCTGTCTAAATGATTATTAAACCTTGCAACAGTACCTATGTCAACTACGTCCTCCAGCAACACATTCCATACACCCACCTCCCTTACAGTAAAAACAAAAGTTTCCCCTCAGGTTATTAAATCTCACCCCCCTCACCTTAAACCTATGTCCTCTGGTGCTCGATTCCCATACTCTGGGTAAAAGACTGTGCATTTACCCAATCTATTCCTCTCATGAACTTGTATACCTCAATAAAATCATCCTCTTGCCCCCCAAGTAATAAAGTCCTGGCCTGCACAACCTCTCCTTTTTGCTCGGGCTATATTACTCTTTACTTTCTTTCATTTGGCCAGTGTGGAATATTGAAGGATATGGAGCCATGGTGGATAAATGGACCGAGGGTTGCATGTCATAATTGAATAGTGGAACTGGCCAAATAGTTATCCGGCCGAACGTGTTTGTAGGACATCTCCGCTCTTCCAGTTGTAGCGTTCTGCACGTCTCTGCTTCTGATCGCTCCACTTTGCCAGTAACATTTTCAACCAAAGTGATTAAAGTGCTCATCTTGACACTATTTAAATACTGACAGCGAAAGGGCGGCACAGTGGTGCAGTGGTAGAGCTGTTGCCTCTCAGCGCCAAAGACCCAGGTTCGATCCCGACTACGGGTGCTGTCTGCACGTAGTTTGTACATTCTCCCTGTGGGTTTTCTCCGGGTGTCCAGTTTCCTCCCACACCCCACAGACGCACAGGTTTGTAGGTTAATTGGTTTTGGTAAAATTGTACATTTTTCCTCTGGTGTTGGATAGTGTGAGTGTACGGGGATCGCTTGTCGGTGTGTACTTGGAGGGGTGCAGGGCCTGTTTCCGCGCTGTATCTCTGAAGTTCGAAGACCCAACTTCAACCATTCTCAGACAATGCATTCCAGGTACTTGTCATTCTTTGGGCAGGAAGATTCCTCTCATATTCCAACTGAATCTCTTCCCCCTTATCCTAACCCTTAGTTCCCTGGTTTCATGAGGGAAGGTTTCCTGTAGTCTCACCTCAGCTATCCCCGTACTCATTGTTTATACCTCAATCATGTCCCCTCTTACTCCTCTGCTCCTGTGACCAAACAGACCTAGAATTAGGCAAAGGAGTCTGGAGTAACTCAGTGGGTCAGGCAGCATCTCTGGAGGACATGGACAGGTGACGTTTTGGCTCGGGGCCTTTCTTCAGACAAGAACAGTCCTAACCTCTCTAGTCCCTGCTCATAACTCAACTGTTCCATCCCTGGCAACATCCTGGTGAATCTCCTCTCCACTAACTCCAATGTTGTCAAAAGTGTAAACGTACAAATAGCCTCTTGAGCTGCATGCTTCCTGATGGTGGTCTGAGCCAAAAATTGCTGACAATATCATGAAACATTTCAACTGGTCCACAAAATCTTCATCTCCCTTTGCTCTAGTGAGAGGCTTGTAGCCTATTTTTGTCCTCTCACTCATTTGTCCTAATCATGCTGTGTGTGGCTTGGTTTCAAATTATGCTTATTGGTCCCCTGAAGCATCTTTGAATGGTTTGCTGCAGTAAGGACACTGTATAGTTGTTATGCTTAGCTCAAATGAGGAGAGACAGGTTGGTCTCTTTGAATCACACCCCTACTAGGCTCAGTATAAAACTAATGTAAAGTATTGAAAAGCAGTCCAGGTCATGTATTTTAACTGGTGAGTAAGAAGCTTTTAAATAGGCACATCGATATGCAGAAAAGGGAGGGATATGGATCACGTTCAGGCAGAGGAGATTTAACTTGGCAATCACATTCAGCACAAACATTGTGGGTCCAAGGGCCTGTTCCTGTGCTGTACTGTCTATGGTTTTTACATCTATACCCATTGCGTTTCATCACTTTGCCCTGACATTACTTGTGAGGAAGGAGGCTGGCAAATGCCACAACCTCACCTCACTCCCATTACCATTCCCCCCCTCCCCTCATTTTCATGAATCTCTCCTCTCTTAATGCAATGTTCACACTGACTGGGTGAGGAATACACTGTTAATGGCCACGTCCTTTATATTATTGCAGGTGCTGGAGATGTTGATTCTGGTGTTGCAACAGTGCCACAAAGAGAACGAAGATAAGTGGAAGCGCCTTTCTCGGCAGATAGCTGACATGATTCTACCACTGATGGTGAAACAGCAGGTGAGGACAGCATGTGTAGGAAGGAACTGCTGATGCTGACACCAAACGTCACCTATTCTTTTTCTCTAGAGATGCTGTCTGACCCGCTGAGTTCCAGCATTTTGTGTCTATCTTGGCTATGGACAGCATATCGGCTGACATGAGTGCTCAAGGGTACAGTCGTCCAGAGGTTATGTTCAGACACAGCGAACTGCAGAAGCTGGTTCACAAAGAATGGCACAAAATGTAGGATTAACTCAGCGGGTCAAGCAGCATCCCTGGAGAGGATGGGTAAATTACATTTTGGGTCGGTGCTCTTCTTCAGTGATCTGGAGGTTTGGAGAAAGCTGGAAGAGAGGAGGGGGAAGGACAACGCTGTCAAAGTGATAGGTGGATGCATGCGAGAGGGGATTGTGATAGGCAGGTGGTTGCATAAAGGCCAGAGATTAAAAATGTATGAATGTGGGTGTAAAATGGTGAGTGGGAAGGAGAATTGCAAGCATAATGAAGACAAAGGAATTGCAGATGTTGGAATTTTGTATGGAACACAAAGTGCTTGAGTAATGCAATGAGTCAGACAGCATCTCTGGAGGACATGTATAATGACGTTTTGAGTTGGAACCCTTCTTCAGTCACAGAAGAAGGATTCCAACCTGAAATTTCGACCACCCATGTCCTCCAGAGATGCTGCCTGACCTGCTGAGTTACTCCAGCACTTTGTGTTCCATATAAGCAGAATGAACCTACTTTTGAAAAGTGGATTGATAAAACAAGACGTTTCCACAAGGAGAAAAATAATCTAAACTTGAACAGTTCAACAACTGCAGGCTGGTCTTAGGGTTGGGAAGATGCAAGTCAGGGAGGGAGGAGAAAGATCCCTATATCAGGTCAATGTTGGGAGGAAGGAATTGCAGATGCTGGTTTATATTGAAGATAGACACAAAGTGTGGGGTAACTCAGTAGATCAGGCAGTTTGGGGTTGGAAACCTTCTTCAGAGTCTGGAGAAGGGTTCCGACCCGAATAGTCAACTATTCCCCTCTTCCTTTCCCCCATTTTGTGTCTATCTTCAGTGATGGTAGGGGAAGGATTCATACATCTGGTCAGTGTTGGGATGAGAAGCCTGCCCTCAAATTGGAGACGATGTATACATGGGAGTGGGCGCCACTTGGAAGGGTTTTCTCATGGTTTTGAACTTGCACATTTTGTGTGAATTTTGGGTGTGGAGGTCCTTGGGGAAGCGTTGCAATTAATCTGTGCATTGTTTGTCCCTGTTGCAGATGCACCTTGATTCACATGAGGCCTTAGGAGTGCTGAACACCCTGTTTGAGACAGTGGCACCCTCGTCTTTGCGCCCTGTTGACATGCTGCTGAAGAGTATGTTTGCTATGCCCGCCACCCTGGTAAGTTCATCTTGCAAAGCTCTGAGATATTATGTTTGTGACTTCCCTTCCTGACCACCTTGCTCCTTTAAACTCTGCCCCACACTATTTCTTCATGTGACTTATTTTAGTTTTAGAAATACCTCCCTTCGGCCACCGAGTTCACGCCGACCAACGATCACCGGTCCACTAGTTCTATCCTACACAATAGGAACAATATACAGAAGCCAATCAACCGACTAAACTACATGCTTTTGGGATGTGGGAGGAAACCGGAACACCCGGAGAAAACCCACATGGTCACAGGGAGAACGGACATACTTCCGACATACAGCACCCGCAGTCGGGAACAAACCCAGGTCTCTGGTACTGTCAGGCAGCAACTTTACTGCTGCGCCACTATGCCGCCCCAATGTCCAATTTTGTCTGACCATACCAGTCAAAAAACCTTGAGTTCTTTGGCAACGTTAAAGATACCACATGGTGTTACTATTGTAGCTCCTGATTTTCAGTTTGCGTTTTTAGAACAATTGTCCCACTATAGGATGGATGCAAATCCACTGGGGAAAGTGCAGAGGTGATTCACCGCAATAGACACAAAATGCTGGAGTAATTCAGCGGACATGCAGCATCTCTGGAAAGAAGGAATGGGTGACGTTTCAGGTCGAGACCCTTTTTCCGTCTGAAGAAGGGTCTTGACCTGAAATGTCACCCATTACTTCTTCGATTTATCTTCGATTTAAACCAGCATCTGCAGTTCTTTCCTACACATATGATTCACCACAATGTTGCCTGTAAAGGAGATCTTTTGTTCTAGTGAGAGTTTGTGTAACCTGGGCTTATTTTCCCTGCAGTGGCGGCGTTGGAAGGGGTGACCTACGGGAAGTGTATAAGATTATGAGAGGCATAGATAAGATACACACCCAAAATCATTTTCCCTTGGCAGAAGTATCAAAAATAAGGGGGCATATATTTAAGGTGAGAGGTAGGAAGGAGTTTTATAAGGGATCTGGGAGGTAAGTTTTATAAGGGATCTGGGAGGCCCACTGAGTCCACGGTGACCATCGATCACCTGTTCTCATTAGTTCTTTGTTATCCCATTTTGACATAATCTCTGTATACTCCAGGGGCAATTTTACAAATGGTCAAATAACTTACAAACCTGCGTGTCTTTGGGATGTGGGTGGAAATCGGAGTGCCTGGAGGCAATCTACACAGACACAGAACTTGCAAACTCCACACAGGCAGCACCCAAGGTCAGGATCAAACCTAGGTGTCCGGTCTGTGAGGCAGCAGCTATGCCACTATGCCACCTTTTCTGTGTTAGATGACTCTATGGTGTTTCAATTGCACTGATGTCTGAGATGTCTAAAGCACACGGTATTGGGGGTTCAGTATTGATGTGGATAGAGAACTGGCTGGCAGACAGGAAGCAAAGAGTAGGAGTAAACGGGTCCTTTTCACAATGGCAGGCAGTGACTAGTGGGGTACCGCAAGGCTCAGTGCTGGGACCCCAGCTATTTACGATATATATTAATGATTTGGATGAGGGAATTGAATGCAACATCTCCAAATTTGCGGATGACACGAAGCTGGGGGGCAGTGTTAGCTGTGTGGAGGATGCTAGGAGGCTGCAAGGTGACTTGGATAGGATGGGTGAGTGAGCAAATGCATGGCAGATGCAGTATAATGTGGATAAATGTGAGGTTATCCACTTTGGTGGCAAAAACAGGAAAGTAGACTATTATCTGAATGGTGGCCGATTAGGAAAGGGGGAGATGCAACGAGACCTGGGTGTCATGGTACACCAGTCATTAAAAGTAGGCATGCAGGTGCAGCAGGCAGTGAAGAAGGTGAATGGTATGTTAGCATTCATAGCAAAAGGATTTGAGTATAGGAGCAGGGAGGTTCTATTGCAGTTGTACAGGGTTTTGGTGAGACCACACCTGGAGTATTGCGTACAGTTTTGGTCTCCTAATCTGAGGAAGGACATTCTTGCCATAGAGGGAGTACAGAGAAGGTTCACCAGACTGATTCCTGGGATGTCAGGACTTTCATATGAAGAAAGACTGGATAGACTTGGTTTGTACTCGCTAGAATTTAGAAGATTGAGGGGGGATCTTATAGAAACTTACAAAATTCTTAAGGGGTTGTACAGGCTAGATGCAGGAAGATTGTTCCCGATGTTGGGGAAGTCCAGAACAAGGGGTCACAGTTTAAGGATAAGGGGGAAATCTTTTAGGACCGAGATGAGGAAAACATTTTTCACACAGAGAGTGGTGAATCTCTGGAACTCTCTGCCACAGAAGGTAGTTGAGGCCAGTTCATTGACTATATTTAAGAGGGAATTAGATGTGGCTAAAGGGATCAGGGGGTATGGAGAGAAGGCAGGTACAGGGTACTGAGTTGGATGATCAGCCATGATCATATTGAATGGTGGTGCAGGCTCGAAGGGCCGAATGGCCTTCTCCTGCACCGATTTTCTATGTTTCTATGAGTTGGTTGCCAACATTTCAAAAACTGGGGAATGTGTTTGGTTTTAAGCAGAAAATGCAAATGAACCCAGCAAGTCAAGCAGAATCTGTAGAGGGGGAATTAAAGTTTCAGGTGCATGATAAGGATGTTTACAGACCTTTGTCTGTTTTCCTTCAGGTTTTCAACATCCTTTCAGCTTATGGACCTCATTTATTTTTACTGCTGAGATCAGAAATTAATTTTGTTGGCAGGAAGCAAAAATGAAACAAGATGCTAAATTAGGGCGGCGCAGCGCTAAACTTGCTGCCTTACAGCACCAGAGACCTGGCTTCGATCTTGACCGTGAGTGCTGTCTGTACGGAGTTTGCACGTTTTACCTGTGACCACGTTGGTGTTCTCTGGGTGCTCCAGTTTCCTCCCACACACCAAAGATGTACAGGTTTATAGGTTAAATGGTTTCGGTAAATTTGTTTAAAAAAAGTTGTCCCTAGTGTGTAGGAAAGTGTTAGTGTACAGGGTCGGTGCAGATTCATTTCAGTCGAAGGGCCTGTTTCTGCGCTGTATCTCTGAAGTCTAAATTGTTTCATTTTCCAGGAGTCAGTTGGAACGGTTCAGCTTTGGATCTCCGGCATCCTTGCCATCTTGCGGGTTCTGATCTCTCAGTCCACTGAGGATATTGTCCTTTCGCGGGTTCAAGAGCTGTCCTTGTCCCCATATTTGATTTGCTGCCAGAACATAAGCAGGTTGAGGGACACAGGGAATCAAACGTTGCCAACAGAGGAGCACGAGGAAGATGTGCAAAACAAACATCTGCCGGAAGAAACCTTTGCAAGGTATTTGTGGTGCATTTTACTTTTTTGCGTGTTATGGTAAATTGACATGTGATTTCTGGCCAACATTCAACACTTGAGTCTTTACTAATATTATGATGGCATGCAACAAAAGCTTTTCACTGTACCTCCGCATATGTGACAATAAACAAAACCAAAATTATATTACTAAGGGAGTCGCTCATTGTTTGAGATGATTTTATTCGATGAGAAATTTCAATATGTTGAAACTTCACTAGATGCAGTGAAGTTCTTTGTTTTACACACAAATCAGTAAAATCATACTATCCATAAACACAATCATACTTAAGTACAAAATTAGACACAAAGTGCTGGAGTAACTCAGCGGGTCAGGCAGCATCTTTGGAAAACATGGATGGGTGATGTTTGGGGTGGGGCCCATCTTCAGACTGGTTAAAAAAAACTGGCGTAAATGCCTACTATGTTCTGTGTGTTAAAGCAAAGCAAAAATGTCATTGTCCTATCTGGGACACATGACAATGAACTCACTTGACTTGAAAAATAGTAGATTTCTTCTGAAGCAATGCACAGAGTTGGCACGTTTCCAACACCATCATGTACCATCCAAGTATCCAGTTCTTTTAAAAATATCAAGTTTTATCTTGGCTTTCGAGGTTTGTTGTCCTGGCGGCGATACTGGGTCGGTAATGCAGGGTTCTGGTCTGGCAATGCTGTTGGTGCCCTCTACCGCCGCTGTAGACAGGCACTGTACGGTCTACACGTTCATCCAACCTCTGTGGGCCCTCCAGCGGCGCCCGACCCATACGATCCTTCCGCTGCTCCAGCAGCCCAAGGGGGTTAAGCATCAAATTACTTCAGAAAGCACAGAGAAATCCCTTGGCTGAATTTGGATTTCATCCAGGTTCAGGTAGTGTAAGGTTTATTACCTTTTGTAGTAACAATGACTGCAAATGCTGGCGTACACAAAAGGACACATAGTGCTGGGGTAACTCACCGGGTCAGGCAGTATCTCTGGAAAACATGAATAGGTGACGTTTTGGGTTGAGACCTTTCTGTAGACTGATTGGGGGGAAGGGGGGGGGGGGGGGGGAGGGAAGCTCGAAGCAAGAAAAGAGTGGGATAAATCAGAGATGGCAGCAGATCACCTCAGGCAGGGTAGTTCCCTGATAGGCTAATTATTGGCTAGGGACAGTGTGATCCCAAGAGGGGTACATCATTGTAACTGTGGTACTGGTTAACCGACAGTTAATGGAGGAAGTAATGGTCTGAGAAGGGTCCTGACCCGAAACGTCACTTAATCCATTTTCTCCAGAGATACTGCTTGATGTGCCGAGTTACTCCAGCACTTTGTGTCCTTTTTTTATTAACCTTTATTTGCTTGTTATTCTGTTCCTCTATTTACAAAATCCACAATCTCATCTGCATATTTGAGCATGCGAAGTTTAACGATTGTGAATTTGCTTTTCCGGGTACCTGCCACGGCGTGAAGCTGACTGTCGTCTCTTTGTCCAGGTTCCTGCTGCAGCTGGTGGGGATACTCCTGGAGGACATTGTGAACAAACTGCTGAGGGTGGACATGAGTGAGCAGCAGCACTCCTTCTATTGTCAACAGGTCGGCACTCTGCTGATGTGCCTGATACACATCTTCAAGTCAGGTAATGCCCAGCCACTCCTCTCTGGACTCGTTGAAACGTTGTGAAATTGTCAGGCGCCGTTGTCAGATTCAAGAGTGTTTTATTACCATATGTCCCAGACAGAACGATGAAACTCTTACTTGCAGCAGCACGACAGAATATGTAAACATAGTACACTGTAAACAATATAATAAACGAGAGAGGAAAAATAGGTTCAGGAAGAACTGCAGATACTGGAATCTTGTTAGAACACAAAGTGCTGGAGTAACTCAGCGAGTCAGGAAGCATCTCTGGAGGACATGGATGGACGATGGTCAGGACCCTTCCTCAGACCGATTATAATGGGGCGGAGGGGAGAGAGCTGATAAATATTTAGTTTTAACACTCAAAACCACATTAACTCCCCATGATCACAGTGCTATTAATGTGCAAATTGAGCGTTGCGATTCCCGCAGTGATTTTGCTTCTCTAAGTATTTAATTTGGTTGTATGGTATCTCCTGAGGTTGGAAGACGCAGTACATAAACTTGGTTTTTCTCTTTATTTCAGGAATGTTTCGAAGAATCACTGCAGCTGCCACTAAGTTAATTATGGGAAATGGCAGTGATGGGAGCTTTTACACATTGGAGACATTGAACAACTTGGTTCAGACCATCATCCCCACTCATCCCTCTCTCGTGCTGCTTTGGTGCCAGATTTTACTGCTCGTTAATTACACAAATTACAACTGGTGGTCAGAGGTGCATCAGACCCCAAAGTGAGTGATGAAGAGAAATGTTTTTTTTACCCAAGATGGACACAAAGTGCTGCAGTAACTCAGCGGGTCCGGCAGCATCTCGGAAGTAAATAGGATCGGTGACAGTCGGGGCAATTTACAAAAGCCAATTAAGCTACAAACCTGGAGTATGAGAGGAAACGGAAGCGCCCGGTGAAAGCCCATGTGATCACAGAGAAGGGCGATCACAGTGGCGTAGCGGTAGAGTTGCTGCCTTACAGAGAATGCAGCACCGGAACCCGGGTTCGATCCCGAATACGGGTGCTGTCTGTATGGAGCTTGTACGTTCTCCCTGTGATGCGTTGGTTTTCTCCGAGATCTTGGGTTTCCTCCCACACTCCAAAGGCGCACAGTTTTGTAGGTTAATTGGCTTGGTAAAATGTAAAAATTGTCCCTAGTGGGTATAGGATAGTGTTAATATACTGGGATCGCTGGTCGGCGGGGAACCGGTGGGCCGAAGGGCGTGTTTCCGTGCTGTATCTCTAAACTAAACTAAACATACAAACTCCGAACAGACAGCATCCATAGTCAGGATCAAATCTCAGTTTCTGGCGCTGTAACTCTGCAGTTGCACCACTGTGCCACACTTACTATCGGAATAAAATAGATAGATTATATTTCAGATGTTACCTGCAGGTTTGGAAATGCTTGGATTTTCAGCTGCTTCAGCTTTGATGCTTGTAATACCTGTCCTAAATTTCTGCACCTTTCAAACGATTCCTGAAAACTACCAAATGTGTATGATCCCATGACCTAACATCTCCTTTGGCTGGCCGTGTCATTTTCAGTCTGCGGTTTGTCTTGTTTTGCAATGTTAAATGCACAATATAAATTGTGGGTGACACAGTAGTGCAGCTTGTGGATCTTCTGCCTCACAGCACCACTCACCAGGCTTCGATCCTGACCTCGGGTGCTGTCTGTGTGGAGTTTGCACTTCCGCCCTGTGGCTGTGTGAGTTTCCTCCAGGTGTTCCAGTTTCCTCACACATCCCAAAGACATGAATTGGTCTGTAAATTGTCCCCAGTGTGTAGGCGTAAGTGGGATAACATTGAACCAGTGTGAACGGGTGATCGATGGTCGACATGTACTTTTCAGAGTTCAGCGACATAGTGTGGAAACAGGACCTTCGGTCCATCAAGCCCACAATGACCATCGATCACCCGCTCACACCAATTCTATGTTATCCTACTTTTGCTCAGTGGGCCAAAGGGCCTGTTTCCATGCCGTATCTTTTAATCAGTAAATAAATGTAAGTTGCCATTCCAGTTGGCGTAGGCGGTCTGTGGGAACGACATCTGTTCTGTGCAACTTGACGCCCTTGGCACTTGTAGCTGTTGCTTTTCATGCAGTTCTACGCTGTTCTTTGCCTGCCTCAGGAATTCTTGAAAAATTGCAAAATGTTGTTTGCTTGCCTTGTGATTTATTATGTAAACCCCCTCTCGCGCCTAATGCCTGGGACGGGGGCCACTCCAGTACATCGATCGCGTGAACTAGAATTTGGGCTTTTTATAAACGGTCCAAAATATAGCAACTCGTGGAAGTGTGATCTATGCAAAAATAATTTCACTGTGCAGTGCATAAGTGACAAGAAAGCACCATTGAATTGTAGATATTCAAAGCATTGAGGAATTATTCAATTTTACCAGAAAGATATTATTGTTCTGTTATGTTTTTTCCTCAAACACACAGGAGACACAGCTTGTCTCGCACAAAACTGCTGAGTCCTCAGATATCAGAAAACGGAGCTTCAAAATCAGTCTCTAAATTGGGCATGTGCAATCGGGAAATTGTTCGAAGAGGCGCACTCATTCTCTTCTGTGATTATGTGGTAAGGTTGCATGAAATCTCTTGCAGAAATGAAATATCAATGAACATAGCCAGAGAGAGAAAAACGGCATAAAAAGGAACCGTATTCTGATGGCCTCCTCGAGTTCTTGTTTAAATGCCACAAAACATAAAACTCGTACCGACACTTGGAGCAACTATTCTCCACGCCACCCCTCCCTCATCGACACCATCTACACTTCACACTGCCTCGGGATAACAGTCAACATACTCAAGGACCACTCACACCCTGGCCACTCCGGACTTTATCAAACTATATCTTGCATTAAATTATGTACTTTTTTCCTGTACCCTGTGGATGTTAATTGTAATCATGTCTAAACTTTTGCTGACTGGACAGAATGCAACAAAAATGCTTTTTGCTGTACAAGTAACAATAATAAACTGATTCCCTCTTCTCCCCTCTTCCACCGGGCAAAAGATACAAAAACTTCCATCAAAGATGACTTTTTGGAAACTTAAGAATGTATTCCTGAATTTTTTTTTTTAACTTAATTTCCATCCCCTCCTCCGCTCTTCCTTCCAACTCGCTCAGTACACGCGACAATACTAATACCAATTCCAAAAGAGAAAAAATAATTTAGAAAAATATGAAGGCCTACAGGATCTCCTGGTTGCTAACCATTTTAACTCCCCTTCCCATTCCCACACTGACCTTTCTGTCCTGGGCCTCCTCCACTGTCAGAGTGGGCCACAGTTAAGCTCATATTCTTCTTGTGTAGCTTCCAACCCAAAGGTATGAACATTGAATTCTCCAGTTTTAGATAATTACAACCCCCACCCCCTCGCTCCCTTCTTCCTCCACAACACTCCAACGCCTCCATACCCCACATGGACCTGCACCTACTTCTCTCCTTCCTCATACATTCCTTACTCTAGCTTCACAATTCGCAACACTTCAATCCTGTTGTCTCACATTCTGGCTTCATCTCAGACCATTGTCCAACTATCTACCTATCAAAGCCCATCCTCCCCTGCATCAACATATTGCCTACCAGACTTTGTCTTGCTCCACCTCTCTTCCAGCTGTCTTTCTCTCACCTAGAATCAGTGTGAAGAAGGATCTCGGCCCAAAATATCACCTATCCATGCTCTCCAGAGATGTTGCCTCACCCTTAGTTGCTGCAGCATTTTGTGTCGTTTTTTGTAAACCAGCATCTTCAGTTTAGTTCTTCAGTCCAGAGATACAGCGCGGATACAAGCCTTTCAGCCCACCAAGTCCACGCTGACCAGCGACCCTCACACACTAACACTTTCCACATTAGGGACAATTTACAATTTTACCAAAACCAATCGACCTACAAACCTGTAAGTTTTTGAAGTGCAGGAGGAAACTGGAGCACCCGGGGAAAACCCATGTGGTTATATGGAGAACGTACAAACTCCGTATAGACAGCACCCGTAGTCAGGATCGAACCCGGGTCTCCTCCGGTGTAAGGCTGCAAGTCTACCGCTGCGCCACCGTGCAGCCCCAAGATCCTCATATTCACAAGAATTTTAAACTTAAGTTTGCATAAAACCCAGTGTTACTTTTTCTTTTGTCTTCCAAGACCTATTGGATGTTTATTGAATTGTTCTACCATTTTGTAGTTCAATTTTACATCACCATAATGGGCTATTGGGTGCAGACGAGGTCAGTTCTGCCAGTTTTCAGTTGTATAAATTTATTGTCAAATATACGAAATGCTGGAGTAACTCAGGCATCATCTCTGGAGAACATGGATAGGCAAAGATTTGGGTCGGGATAATTCTTCAGCCTCAATGTTTTGGGTGGGGATCCTTCTGCAGTTCCTGTGTCTCTAAACCTCCTGTCATTTTATTTACAATCTTGTGGCTGTTTCCATGTCCTGTGGCAAATTTAAATGCGACAAGTTTGATAAAGTCTCAGTTTTGCAGTTTTATGAAGCTGCATGAATATTTATTATAATCCTGGTTCCTTGGCCTTTCTCCATAACTGTGGGTTGGAAGGAGAGTGGAATTCAGATTTTGCAGGCAATTACACACTGGTGAATATTTTTATGCTGTTTGAATCATTTCAGAATATTGGATTGAGCCAAAGGATGGATTTGTTTATGTTAAACCATAAAACTGTAAACAGATGCTGAATGCTGCTTTGTGTTGTTACAGTGTCAAAATCTTCATGATTCAGAGCACTTGACTTGGCTGATAGTCAATCATGTTCAAGATCTCATCAATCTTTCTCACGAACCTCCAGTGCAAGACTTTATCAGTGCTATTCATCGTAACTCAGCTGCCAGTGGGCTTTTCATTCAAGCTATCCAGTCTCGATGTGACAATCTTGCAACAGTAAGTAGCATATTCCCTTCAATAACCACATCATCAGCTCAGTCACTCACATCCTACCATGAATCGGTCACTGGGAAGATGAGTTTTGGGGAATTCAGCAGCTGAGGTGTTCCGTCCGATTAAGGAAGAACTGATTCTAGGTCTGTCTTAAGGGCCTGTCCCACTTTCACAACCTAATTCACGACCTCTGCCGAGTTTGCCCTTGACTCATACTCGTAGCATGGTCGTCTCGAGGTCGTAGGAGGTTGTAGGTAGGTCGTACCAGGCCTTGATGCTAGTCGTAGGTACTCGTGGCATCAAGTAGGTCGGGGCGTTTTTCTAGCATGATGAAAAATGTCCACGAGTAAAAAAGGTCGTGAATTAGGTCGTGAAAGTGGGACAGGCCCTTTAGTTTAGAGATACAGCGCGGAAACAGGGCCTTCGGCCCACCAGTGATCCCCGTACACTTACGCTATTCTACACAGACTAAGGACAATTTATTATTTCACCAAGCCAATTAACCTACAAACCTGTACGTCTTTGGAGTGTGGGAGGAAACCAGAGATCCCGGAGAAAACCCATGCAGGTCACGGGGAGAATGTACAAACTCATAGACAGACAAGCACTCCTAGTCAGAATCGAACCCGGGTCTCTTGCGCAGTAAGGCAGCAACTCTGCACCACCATGCCACCCTGTCCTGAGCTAGTTGAACGATTCAGTTTGGGTTTGGAGCACTGTGGACTAAAAATACACAGTCGTTCAGCACCAAATGAATGGCCAACCAAGTCCATGCCGACTACTATTTTTACATGGAATTCCTATTCCATTTTTATTCTCCCCGTTCCCAGCGTCTCTTCCACAAATTCTACCTCTCCTCTGCATCCTAGTGGCAATTCACAGTCAGTATTAACTTAGCAATGGACACACAAAGTGCTGGAGTAACTCAGCGGGTCAGGCAGTATCTCCTGAGAACATAGATGGGCGATGTTTTGGGATGGGACTCTTCTTCTATCCCAGCATCTGCATTTCTTCGTGTCTCTCGAATTTACCAATGGGCTTGTATTTGGCATGTGGGAGGAAACGAGAGCACCCGGAGAAAACCCATGCGGTCACGGGAGAGCATGCAAACTCTGCACAGAGAGTAGCAGAGATCAAATAGGACTCAAATTGCTGGTGGTATGAAGCAGGAGTTTCACCAGCTGTTACACCGTCATCCCAAATTGGAGATAGAGGCCGTAAACAACGACAAACACTAACTTTCATATATCACCTTTTACAACCTCAGGGTCCCAAGATACTTTATAACCCAATGGAATACTCATGTGGTCACTGGTGTAATGGTGAATTTTGTAAAGACCGTAACAGCATTGATATGCAGAGGGATCTTGGAGTCCAGGTCTATACCTCCCTGAAGGTGGCCGCACAAGTAGATAGGCATATGGTGGGCTTCCTTTCATTGGTGGGGCATTCTTCTTCTTATCGAGTCCACACACAAGATTAGAAGTTGTTCAGCCAGAGCTGAACACACTTCTCGGCATCTACACAATGGTGTCTGTCTTGCGCTTCTTGTGCTTCTTGTGCGTGGTGTTGGAAAGATTGGTTGAAACAGGGCCGCGACGTGAACGCTCTTTCCTTGACCCCGGTGGGGCATTGAGTATATGAGTCACAAAGTCTTGATGCACTCTATAAGGCTTTGATTAGGCTATATTGTGGTGTTGTGTGCAGTTCTGGTTGCCCCATTACTGGAAGTTGATGGAAGCTTTGTAGAGAGTGCAGAAATGGTTTACAAGAATGTTACCTGGATTAGATGGTATTAGCTACAGGAAGAGATTTGACAAACCTGAATATTTTTCTCAAACACCGGAGGTTGTGGGGTGATCTGATAGAAGTTTCCAAACTTATGAGAGGTACTGATAGGGTAGACAGTCAGAGCCTTTTTCACATGGTGGAAATGTCAAAAACTGGAGAGTATATTTTTTCAGGTGAGGGGCAAAGATTAAAGGAGATGGGCGGATCATGTTTTTTTTTCACCAAAGGTGCCTGGAACGCGCTGCCAGGGGTGGTGCTGGAGACACATACAGTATTTGCATGTAAGAGGATAAGTTCATGGATACGGAGGGATATAGATCATGTGCCAGCAGGGGAGATTAATTTAACTAGACATTGCCATGCTGTGAAAATGGAGAGGATGAGAAGGAGTTTCTTCCCAGAGGCCATTAGGACTGTAAACTCCTATCTCACCAGGGACTAACTTTACTGTACCAATTAACTGTTGTGTGGTGTCTTTTTAAAATTGCTGTTTTTTTCTTTTTTTTCCTCCCACAAATATGTAATATGTGAATATGTGATTCTGTTCCATTCTGTTTGTAGTTTTGTTTTTGCACAATCTGCAAGCATTGCCACTTTTCATTTCACTGCACATCTCATATGTGTATGTGACGAATAAACTTGACTTGACTTGATATGTTATGGGTTGGGACCATTCTTCAGACTCGGTCGAAACATCACCCACCCTTTTTGTGGATGCTGCCTGACCCGCTGAGTTACGGCAAGACTTTGTGTCTATCTTTGTGGACAGAAGGGACTGTTTCTGTGCTGTACTGGTCTATGTTCTATGTGGTACGAGAAAGATGCCGTAGAATAGAAAAACAAACAAACAGGATCTTCTGCCCACCACAACCATTTTGACCTTCATCCCTGATCCCATTTGCCTGTGTTGAGACCTTCTCTCCCTTTCTGTCTTCCAGCCAACCATGTTAAAGAAGACCCTGCAGTGTTTGGAGGGAATCCATCTCAGCCAGTCTGGAGCAGTCTTGATGCTGTACATCGACAAGCTCATCAGTACCCCTTTCCGAGTGCTGGCCCGAATGGTGGACACACTGGCCTGCCGGCGAGTTGAGATGCTTTTGGCCGAAAGTTTGAAGGTAAGCAAAAAAAAATAAAGAGCAGCACTAAAAGCACCAACTTCTCATTACCCAGTGGGTTCAGGTTTGTTACTGTCAGTAAAAAGTTTTACTTTGCATACTATTCAAACAGGTCAGATACACCACACATTGACACAATCAAGTCAAACTCAAGTACAATAGATAGAGCAAAGGGGAAGATACAGAATGCAGAACATAGTTCTCGGCATTTTAGCGCATCAGTTCCATTGACCAAGTCCAATGTCCACAATGGGGTAGAGGTGAATTGGACTGTACCCTAGCTTATGGAAGGACCATTCAGAAGCTTGATAACTGAGGGGAAGAAACTATAAGAGTCGTTGATCTTAAATTTATCACAAAAAATGGTGTGAGATGGGGAGTACCTGCATATTCACTCATATTTGCATTATTTGCCATCATTTTAAGAATGGAAAATCAAGAGCTGTCATCGATAGCTAAGCAAATTTTGGTTGTGGGAAAGCTAAATTATAAAATTAACCGAGAACCTCAACGTTGGATTTCTGAATCTTTTATTGTGTTTGCTATGCTTGTAATTTATCCCACATTAACAAAAAAAGTGTTGAAGTGATAACAATTATAGTAGTAAAACTCTCAACTCGGTCTTAATTTCTTCAGTAGCTTTTTATGTGCTGTTGAAAGGTCTGTTTACATTAGTTAGGTGAAGACATGAATTAATGAGGTCCGTTTGAATGAAGGTGGCTCGTTACATTAAGATGTCAATATTGTCTTCCATTTTGATGCCAGACAAAGTGACAAGATCTCAGATTAGCATCAGAATTTGGAAGCACCAAGAGAAGAATCCTGGAAATTAATTTACAAGATGCACGCAACTCAACCCGTAACACAGGAAGCACCAAAGATAGCCGCAGTGAAGTAGGCTGTGGTGGTCCTGGGGACTGTGGGAAAGGGGGAAGGAAGCATGCAGACTATTCCATTCCACCAGTGCAATGTCAGCTATAATACCTTCACGATCCCTCGCAACCAAGAACAACAGTCCATCCATCCCACATTCCTCCAGTGGGGGTTAAAGCCACATTTTTGCCTTCTACAAGCACGGAACAAACAAAGAATGCGTGTGCTGGCTTATACAAGAAAAGTACTGGAATAGCTCAGCAGGTCAGCAGCATCTCAGAAGGACATGGAGAGACGACGTTTTGGGTCGGGACTCTTCAAGAAACGGCGCCTATCCACATTCTCATGTGATGATGCCTGACTCGCTGAGCTCCCCCAGTGCTCTGTGTCTTCTCAAATACTTGATATTTCTGTTTTAGTTTTCTTATTAATGCTTCTTGTCACTTTACAGAATAGTGTGGCCCAAGTACCGCGGGAAGAGTTGGAAAGGATTCAGCGGTATCTGCAAACCACTTGCCTCGCGCAAAGGTAACAGATTGGTTGAGTGGTTAAGCCAATGTGTATGTTAGGTTAGTGATGGGAGGAAACGGTGGAAATGCCTTAAACCTTCATCATTAGGCTGCTGAGGGAATTTAAATTAGTTCTGCCAGGACTCCGTAGTCTGCACTGCGTGGAATATCCGTCTTTGGGCTCCTGTGTCTGGGACCGGTGATGTTGGAACTGGGGCTCACCATGTCAACACTTCGATTCGATTTGATCTGTGCCTGCACTTGGCATAGAGCAGTATAGCACAGGAACAGGCGCTAAGGCCACCATGTCCGTGCTGAACAAAATGCCAAGATCAACTAATCTCTGCTGCCTGCACATGATCCACAACCCTCCGTTCCCTGCAGATCCAGGTGCCTATCTAAAAGAACCTTAAACGCCACTGTCATATCGGTCTCCACTGCCACACTTGGCAGTGTTCCAGGCTCCCACCACTCTCTGGCCAGATCTCCGCTCAACCTCCGACGTTTCAGAGAAAACAATCCAGATTTGTTCAACCTCTCCTTATAGCTAATGACATCTAACCAGGTAAACCTCTTCCTCACCCACTCCAAAGCCCCCACATCCTTCCTGAAGTAGGGTGCCCAGAAATGTACACAATACTCCTTTAAAGCTGCAACATGACCTCCTGATTCCTGTACTCAATGCCCTGATGGATGAAGGCAAGCATATCATGTGCCGCCACCAGCAGTGACTCCATCCACTTGTGTTGCCGTTTTCAGGAAGTTATAGACTTTGACCCCAAGATCCCTTTGTACGTCAACACTGTTAAGAGTCTTGCCATTAATGGTATATTTTCCTCTTACATTCTACCTTTTCAAAGTGCGACATCTTACACTTGCTAGGATTAAACTCCATCTGCCATTTCTCTGCTTTGTGTGATTTGATCCGTACCATGGATCTGCACTTGGTTTGATTTGACATGATGTCTAGCCTTGGTCTGGATCTTGATTGTAACATCTTATTTAAGCTTAGCTGATAGATTGTTTCCTTGTTCTTTCAGACACCAAAGATTGTATTCCCTGTTGGACAGGTTCCGGGCAACTGTTGCCGCCGACACCGTTAGTCCGTCTCCAAATGTAACCACTCACCCGCTGGACGGGGACAAGCTCTCTGACATAGAATCTATCGTCGTGGACAAAGTACGATATCTTGGGCAACATCACTGCCTTTTCCCTTTGTTTGCTTCAAGATTTGTTCATGTTGGGCAGGATTAGCCGAGGTTGTTTCTGTCACGGGCCAACAGTCAATTTCAGATTGTGAAAGCAGAACTCGAAATGGAGTGGCGCAGCAGGTAAAGCTGCTGCCTCACAGCGAGAGGCCCGGGTTCGATCCTGACCTCAGATGCTGTGTGTCTGGAGTTTGCACGTTCTCCATGTAATCGTGTGGGTTTGCACTGCGTGCTCTGGTTTCCTCCCACATCCCCAAAACATGTGGGTTTGTAGCTTAATTGGCCTCTGTAAATCGCCCCCAGTGTGCAGGGAGTGGATGCAAAAGTGGGATAGAACTGGTGGGGACTCAAGGAACCGCTGGAATCTTGCATACAACACAAAGTCTGGAGTAACAGCATCTTAGGCAGCATCTCTGGAGGACATGGATAGGCGGCATTTTGGGTTGGAACCCTTTTACAGACATTGTAGTGCAGAAGAGAAAGCTGGGAAAGGGTCGGGATGGGACAACTGGCAAGTTGGATACAGGTGGATAAAGGCTTTGTCCATCCATCTGCCAATTGAAACCCTCCTCACCTGTATCCAACTATCACTTGTGCAGGAAGAAACTGCAGATGCTGGTTTATACCAAAGATAGACACAAAGTGCTGGAGTAACTCAGCAGGTCAGGCAGCATCTCTGGCGAAAAAGAACAGGTGACGTTTCGGGTCAGGACCCTTCTTCAGACTGTATCACTTGCCAGGCTCTGTCCCACTCCACCCCATTTCCCGCTTTCTCTCCCCCAACTACAATCAATCCGGCCCGAAACATTGTCTATCCATATCCTCCAGAGCTGCTGCCTGATCCGCAGAGTTACTCCAGGACTAGAACTAGTGCGAATAAAGGGCCTGTCCCCCTATCACGACTTAATTCACAACATTTTTTACTCGTGGACATTTTTCATCATGTTGAAAAAACGCCCCAACCTACTTGATGCCACAAGTACCTACGACTAACATCACGACCTCCTACAACCTCGTGACGACCATGCTGTGAGTATGAGTCAAGGGCAAACTCGGCAGAGGTCGTGAATTAGGTGGTGAAAGTGGGACAGGCCCTTTAGTGATCACTGGTCAGCAGGACTCGGGACGAAGAGCCTGCAATCTAAACTTTGTACAGATGCTCCTCGACTTACGATGCTTCGACTTACGATATTGTGACTTTACGATGGTGCAAAAGCGATACACGTTCAGTGGAAACCGTACTTTGAATTTTGATCTTTTCGACGAACCAGGCGTGCAACTGATGCACTGGAAGTGACAGGACGTCAACCAAATCCAGGGCAATTTTTTGACCGACTCGGCCGTGGCTGGGTGAATGATGAGTTGGCCCGGGTGCTGGACTGCACACGAAGCCCAGCCGGCGGGTCAGCTAAGAAGTTTTGGCCCAAGCGCGCAAAGTCTGGCGCCCGGGCCAAAACTCCTCAGCTGGCCCATCGGCTGGCCGTTGTGTTCTGCTGCATGCAAAGTCCAGCACCCCATTCAACTCATGAACCGATGATCGGCCATGAGAAGGAGTGGTGGTGGTGTCGACGGTAAACGAAGGTCCTAAGGTCAGACAGCTGGCCGGGCTGCCGACCGACGGGACCACGGGCGAGGCGCTGCTGCTGCACTCCATGGGCTGCACTACGTCAGGGCGGGCGAGGCGGGGCCGGACGCGGTGTTCCGACCCGACAGCCCCCTCTATCCGAGTCCGCCTTCTGACCGAGTGGTGCGTACGGGTAAGGCATTGCTGCCCACCCCCGGCGCAAGGCCGGGAAAGAACGGGAAGAGGAGAAAGCGGTTAAAAACTGTACAGTCAAAACTTGATATCTTCCTGAAGAACACTATGCCTACTAAACAATCAACAAGTGTCGTGCCCCAGTGCCTTCTCCCACTATTCTCCAGCCTTATCAGAAGAGAGAGAATGTTTGGTAGGTTAGGTGTATTAAAAGCATTTTCAGCTTACGATATTTTGGATGAGTTTATCAGAAAGTAACCCAGTCGTAAGTTTAGGAGCATCTGTAAATAGTAAATTTTACTAAATTAAACAAATTATTAACTTTCAAAAGGTCCAATTGAAAGGCCAGATTTGCTAGGTCAATGCTTAAATATAATTAAGGATTTTGTGGTGGGAGACAATGTTGAAGGGTCAGGGATAATTTAAAATCCTCTCAGGAAATGTTAAGTTATGAAAACTATTTATTTCAAAAAGTTTTAAAGCTCTGATTTTGGGAAAAACTTGAGGAAACAACATCTTTGGAGGACATAAATTGGTCTCCAATTGAGGGAGAGGAATATGCAAGCATGAAGAGGGAGAGGGATTGCAGGAATTATCTTGGATTCGTCAACAGAGCCAGCAGATGGTTAATGGCTGAGTGATTTATTTTTCTGAAAACAGCTGTCTCCAATGCCTTTGGGCAATAATTTCAATCTTTTGCAAGCACTTAAAAATATTAAGATTCAGGGAACTGCAAACAGTGGAATCTTGAGCAAAGCACAGTGCTGGAGGAACTCAGTGAGTCAGGCAGCATCTGTGAAGGAAGAAGGGTCCGGACCCAAAACTCCATGTTCATTCCCTCCACCGATGCTGTGTCCCTTCAGCATTTTGTGTTTTACTTCAAAATATCATTGTTCTCCTATTAGGCCCATTAGAAAATCATTTACAATGCATCTGATAATGTTTCTCATGTCCAGTTTAAAGGATTGAGACTCATTAAGATTCCTATATTGACTAAAGCCTGCACTTGTGTACAAAGTAGTCTAAGAAGTCTCCTGTGGCATCAATAAGCCACAGGAGACTAATGAAGTGCAATGATAGGTAATAAATGGTATCCCTTCCAATACATGATACAGATTGCAACTGCATTGTATATTCTGATCTTGCGCACTGCCCTATATTTATAACAAAGATTAGGTTCATATCCCAGAACAGTAATTGAAGAGAGCTTCAGTCCTCATGTGCTTTGTGGTTCAATAGTTTCTTTATTATCACGTGTACCCAGCTACAGTGAAATACGTTTTTTGCATACAACTCGGTAAGGCTATTAGAACGTACAGAATAGCCCCCTGAGTCTGTATGCAAGTGTCATTTTGTCGCCATTTTGCAGTCCCAGCTGCAGCTGGCCATAAAGGCCCATTGCAGCCGTCACCTCCATACACCAGCGTTCGCCTCCGTCTCCCTCCATCCTCCTCTCTGGGCGGGTTCAGGTTCTCCGGTCCCGCGATGGCGAGCCAGGCCTGCCGTTGGGATGCGGCCACTGCTCACCGGGGTTCCTTTCACCGTGAGTGGCTCGCCGTGGGAAGGAGGATAAGTGGACTAATAATCATCCTCGTGGAGTCAAAGTCAATCAGTACAGAAGCAGGGTCTTCAGACCACGACGACCATCAAATACCCACCCGGACTAATGCCATTTTCAGTTTTTGGTCTATGCCTTTCTGTACCGTGGCACCACGACATAAATGTGCGAGGACCTGTCCCCACCTCTCTCAACCAGTACTTCCTGATTGCAAACATTTTCTGGTGTAGGGAGTAGCAGATGCTGGTTTAAACAAAAGATAGACACACAAAGCTGGAGTAACTCAGCGGGTCAGGCAGCAACTCTGGAGAAAAGGAATAGGTGATGTTTTGGGTTGAAACCATTTCTCACAACCAAATCTCTTGCCCATTTACCCTAAACCTAAGCCCATTAAGTTCCAATTAATCTCCCCTGCCTGTGCTCTTCAGAATTTTACATACCTCCATCAAGTCGGATGGCACAGTGACATAGCATTAAAGCTGCTGCCTCACAGCGCAACAGACCTGGGTGCGATCCTGTCCTTGGGTACCGTCAGTACAGAGATAGTACATTCTCTCTGTGACTACTTGGTACACTTCAGGTGCTTTGGTTTCCTCTAACACACCAAAGGCCTACAGGTTTGTTGGTTAATTGGGAATTTGGTAGGTTAATTCGATAAAATTGCCCCTGGTGCGTAGGATAGTGTTCGTGTGTGGGGTGATTGCTGGTTGACGCGGACTCGGTGGGCCGTAGGGCCTGTTTCCGCGCTGTATCTCTAAAGTCTAAAATCCTTTGTCAACTTGAACTTGTTGGCTTTAAAACCTTTCTAGTATTATCTGGGTTAATGATCAAGAGTTAATCAAGGGAGAAATTTAATAGTTGGAATGGTCTCAAGTATTGTTATATTAAATATGCTGTGTGTTGTCTTTTGTTGTAGGATTGGTATGTGTTACTTATCAAATTCCAATGCTGCAATCGCTCAAATACAGCTTTAATGGAGTGTACTGAATTACTTGATAAACTTCCTGAAGATGACCTCCACTCTATCATGACAACTAAGGTAATGATTATTTGAGGCTGTGTAGAAATTGTATTCCATGTTCTTTCCTCTAAACCCATGCACCATGGGAATTACATATCCTGGTTGAATCCAGGGAGCATAGAGTCTTACAGCATGGAAACAGGCTCTTTGGCCCAACTTGCCCATGCTGACCAACATGCCTTATCTACACTAGTCCCATCTGCCTATGTTTGGCCCATATCCCTCAACCTTTCCTATCCATGTACCCGTCCAACTATATTTTTAAACATTGTGATAGTAACTGCCTTAACTACCTCCTCTGGCAGCTCGTTCCATACACCCACCACCCATTTTCTAAAACAAAAGTTGCCCCTTGGGTTCTTATTAAATCAGCATGGATTTACAAAAGGTAAATCATGTCTGACGAATCTTATAGAATTTTTCGAGGATGTAACTAGTAGCGTGGATAGGGGAGAACCAGTGGATGTGGTGTATCTGGACTTCCAGAAGGCTTTCGACAAGGTCCCACATAAGAGATTAGTTTACAAACTTAAAGCACACGGCATTGGGGGTTCAGTATTGATGTGGATAGAGAACTGGCTGGCAAACAGGAAGCAAAGAGTAGTAGTAAACGGGTCCTTTTCACAATGGCAGGCAGTGACTAGTGGGGTACCGCAAGGCTCAGTGCTGGGACCCCAGCTATTTACAATATATATTAATGATCTGGATGAGGGAATTGAAGGCAATATCTCCAAGTTACGGATGACACTAAGCTGGAGGGCAGTGTTAGCTGTGAGGAGGATGCTAGGAGACTGCAAGTTGACTTGGATAGGCTGGGTGAGTGGGCAAATGTTTGGCAGATGCAGTATAATGTGGATAAATGTGAGGTTATCCATTTTGGTGGCAAAAACAGGAAAGCAGACTATTATCTAAATGGTGGCCGACTAGGAAAAGGGGAGATGCAGCGAGACCTGGGTGTCATGGTACACCAGTCATTGAAAGTGGGCATGCAGGTGCAGCAGGCAGTGAAGAAAGCGAATGGTATGTTAGCTTTCATAGCAAAAGGATTTGAGTATAGGAGCAGGGAGGTTCTACTGCAGTTGTACAGGGTCTTGGTGAGACCACACCTGGAGTATTGCGTACAGTTTTGGTCTCCAAATCTGAGGAAGGACATTATTGCCATAGAGGGAGTGCAGAGAAGGTTCACCAGACTGATTCCTGGGATGTCAGGACTGTCTTATGAAGAAAGACTGGATAGACTTGGTTTATACTCTCTAGAATTTAGGAGATTGAGAGGGGATCTTATAGAAACTTACAAAATTCTTAAGGGGTTGGACAGGCTAGATGCAGGAAGATTGCTCCCGATGTTGGGGAAGTCCAGGACAAGGGGGTTCCTCCCCTCGTCTTAAACCTATATTCTCTGGTCCTTGATTCACATATTCTGGGTAAAAGATCTGTGCATTTACCCTATCTAATCCACTCGTGATCTTGTACACCTTTGCAAGATCACCCCTCGTCCTCCTGCACTCCAAGGAATAAAGTCATAGCCTGCTCAGCCTCTCCCTACAGCTCAGGCCCTCGAGTCCTGGCAACATTCCCATAAATATTTTCTGCACCCTTTCCAGCTTGACAACATATTTCCAATAACAGGGTCACCATAACTGAACAGACTCTAAATGTGGCCTCGCCAATTTCTATACTCAGTAGTTTATGTATTTAGGTTGTACTGTTAATTGTAGCAAATAATATACGCAGATGACCTTCAGAAGAAGGAAAGAACAGGACCATGAGCCAAAGGACAGTGATTTGGGAGGAGCTCCAAAGGCTTGGCCAAGGAGGACATCTTCAATGTGTACCTTGTTATCTGATACTAGTAATAATAATAATAAATTTTATTTATGGGCGCCTTTCAAGAGTCTCAAGGACACCTTACAAAACATAAGGGATACTGTCAGTATCCCTTATTTATTACAATCACTCTCATGAAGAATTATGGCCTAAATATTCCAGCTAAATATTTAATTTAATGGCTATTAATGTGTAAAACATCCAGCAACTTGTAGCAAGAGGAAGGTGCTCTGTCAATATAAATGTCCACAGGTCATTGGTTACTCTGGACAGCTCTCCTTCAGCCTCAAGTCTCCATAGTGGGTAGACACTGAATATTTCTTGTGTTTGCAGGTATTGTGCCATTATTATCAGTGATAAGTAAAACATTAAAAGGCAGCAGTGAATGTCTACTGTTGTCTCTGTGGTATCTTTGAACATTGTTCTGTTACCCTTGCTGTTCCAGGATTTCAACTTGAACCTGCTGACACCATGCTTGGCCCTGGGTTTGCAAGGAATCTGTGCAGACCAGACTAGCGTGCTGTTTGAAACCGCCAGGAAAGTTACCTTGGATCGCGTGACATTCCATGTCCAGCATCTTCCCAGCAACCAACAGGTGTGGCAAAGCCTGTGTCCTTTGCCCAATTCCTCCCATTGGAATAAGATTGGCGAGCTTTATGGTAAGAACCCTGCTTTGTGGCCTTGAGACTTATCAGTCCATACGAACCCTGCAAGAACAAATATCAGCAACGAGGATCTGTGCAGAAAACAGAATAAAGGCATTACAGGAAATAATGAAATTGTATCTTTGAGCATAGGTCATACCAAAGTACTCGCATATGGCTCGATTGTACTGTAAAATATGATCTAATTTATCTGGATAGCACGCCAAAAAAGTTATTCACTGTCCCTCAGTACACACGACAATAATAAACCATTGCCAGGAACAATTTATTGTTTGTTTGAAGTGCAGTTGCTGTTGTGATGTGGCAAGACAGATTTCTGATCACCAGAATCGCCATATGAGGAAAAGCTGTGTCTACTCTCTTGAGAAGAATGAGAGATGCCCAATTAAAATTTCTGGGATTCATGAAGAGGGATGACAAGGCAGATGATATGAGGATTTTTCATCTGATTGAACTTGTGTAGAACCAGTGGTCGCAGACTCAAGATAAGATATTGGTCGACCAAGATCGAATTTCTAAGGGTTTTGAACCTTTGGAATTCTGTACCCCAGAAAAATTTAACTTCAGTCAAACGCTTGGACGACAAAGATGTTGAGGATAAAGGGTGAAGGCTGGGTATTGTAAGTTAGGAGTGTGAGTTTTGCAAAACGCAATGTAGACTGGGAGATGGATGGGGGAAAAAGGAGCGGAGCAACCGAATGTCCTGTTGCTCTTGGGTCTGACTATCATTGTAGAAGATCATCTACACAAATGGTCTTGTCAAAATGGCTGAGGGTGTCGGGGTTTATGGGGAGAAGGCAGGAGAATGGCATTGAGAGGGAGAGATAGATCAGCCATGATTGAATGGAGAAGTAGATTTAATGGGCGGAGTGGCCTCATTCTGATCCTAGAACTTATGAACATGAGTTTCAAGCCATGTATGTTAATTAAATATGGTTTGTGTTGCAGGAGATGTGCATTTCTATCATTCCGTCATTGGTCTGTGCAGTGCATTGGCCCAGTACCTTCTGTCTCTTCCCAAGCTACCACCATCTCTGCAGATTCCGCCTGACAATGAGGCTGATATAACCAGTTTCATGGTCATGTCTTTGGAGGTAAGACTTAGTACCGTTATAGCCAAAAGGCTCATTGATTCCGTCAAACGTGTTCTTTGTGTAAAGTTCAACCCCTTGCTCTTTTTAGTTTATACACTTCTATATACACTTATACACTTTTATAACACTCTTATACATTTCTATAATTGTTAAAAAACTGCAAACGTATTTTCTCTAATTTTCCTTTATCAAGACAAATGTCTCTGTGATCTTGAGGCAGATCAGGTCAGTTGCAAAATCTTAAACAGACAAAGCGCCGATGTACATTTAAGTTTCCGTTCCCCTTGTGCATGTTTACTTTTGGGGTCTCTTTTACTTCTGGGCCTTCTGTGTTTGGAACCATTTATGAAAGTGTTCACCACCAGACTCAGGAACAACTTCCACTCTGTTATCAGGCTTCTGAATGGTGCTTCTAAAAGCTAGGCTACTGTCTGATTCACCTCTACCCCATTGAGGACATTGGACTTTTGTCTCTGGAAATAAGGCGCTACAATGCTGAGAACTATATTCTGTTCTCTGTGCTCTATCAATTGTGCTTGAGTTTGACGAATGTATTCATGTATAGTATCTGTTTGGATAGCATGCAAAACAAAGCTTTTCACTGTACAGGTACTTCGGAACACATGACATGTAACTAGTAGAGCGCTAAGGAAGTCATAAAATTATGAAAGGCACAACTGTGAATGTGTGGCCTTTCTACGGGTGCTCCGGTTTCCTCTTACATCCCAAAGACGTGCAGGCTTGTAGGTTAATTGAACCTCTGTAAATTGCCCCTAGTGTGGAGGGAGTGGATGACAAAGTGGAATAACATAGAACTGTTGGCGACACAGTGGCGTAGCGGTAGAGCTACTGCCTTACAGCGCCACAGACCCGGGTTCGAACCCGACTACGCGTGCTATCTGCACAGAGTTTGTACGTTCTCCCCATGACCTGCATGGGTTTCCTACAAAATCTTCAGTTTCCTCCCACGCTCCAAAGACGTACAGGTTTGTAGGTTAATTGGCTTGATAGTCCATAGTGTGTGTAGGGTAGTGTTAATGTGCGGGGATCGCTGGTCGGTGCGAACTCGGTGGCCCGAAGGGCCTGTTTCCTCGCTGTATCTCGAAACTAAACTAAAATAAATTAAACTACTGTGAACGGGTGATCGATGGTTGGCATGGTGGGCCAAAGAGCATGTTTCCATGCTGTATCTCTAAACTCAATGACGACATTGCAACACCCATATCCTGTGAATGATTGAAGACAGAACGAGCATGAACCAGAGGGGCTGAAGAGCCTGTTCTGCACAGTACAGGCACTGTAATTCTGTTCATTTATTACTGCAACAGTCCTTAACATGACTCTGGCGTTGTGCACACAGGCACTGTGTTGGCACTTGCTGCAGGATCAGGTTCCACTGAGTCTGGATCTACAAGCTGCTCTGGATTGTTGCTGTTTAGTGTTACAACAGCCCTCCATTTGGAACCTGCTAGCATCTGCTGCCTACGTAACGCAAGCCTGTTCGGTTATCAACTGCATCCAGTTCATCATTGAAGCAAGTAAGGAATTTGTTGTTTTGTGAGAAGCAGGAATTAAATATGCTGAATTTGTTGTGACTGGTGTGGTGGTCAGTGAAAAGGAGTGGGAATGGACTATTTCATTGTGTATTGTGTCATTGTTAAGCACAATTAATTAAATAATGTTTAAGAGCATATATAACACTGATGCTGATCTATGAAGCCCACCCTGCAACATTGTTTTGCAGCGTTATGTTTGATTGCTTCCACTCTTCCACTTCATCCAAGTCTTTCAGTCGCCAGGGAGGTTAAAAAACACAGCAAAAATGTTCTGTCAAATTCCCCTCTACATGGCTTCAGGTGCTAAGACCATGACATAGGAACTGAATTGGGCCATTCAGCCCATCGAGTCTACTCCACCATTCATTCACAGCTGATCTATTTTCCCTCTCACCCCGTTCTCCTGCCTTCGCCCCATGACATTTGAACCCTTAATAATCAAGAACCAACAATTTCCACTTTAAAAATACCTAATGACTTGACTTCCACTGCCATCTGCAGCAATGAATTCCACAGATTCAACACGTACTGGCCAAAGAAATTCCTGCTCATTTCCATTCTAAAGGTGCGTCCTTTTATTCTGAGGCTGTGTCCTCTGGTTCTAGACTCTCCCATTACTGGAAACATCCTTTCAATGTACACTGAATCTAGGCCTTTGTCTGGTAGCTTTCAATGAGATGCCCCCTCATCCTTCTAAGCAGCAACTCCAACTTTCTAACTAATTTGGTAGCCAGTGCCATTATGAAGCAGGCGATTGCCCTCTTAAACATGTGAAGAAGGTCAGCACTAACCAGTAATGCTTTGCAGAAATGCTCGGGCACTGCCTTTAAGGAGGAACCTAGTCATAGAATCATATCGTGGAAACAGGCACTCCTGCCTAAGTTGTCCACGCTGACCTACATGCCCCATCTACACTAGTCCCACCTACCTGTGTTTGCCCCATATCCCTCTAACCTATCCTTTCCATGTACCTATCTAAATGCTTCTTAAACATTACGATAGATAGTACCTACCTCAGCTATCTGCTCCGGCAGCTCGTTCCATATAGCCACCATCCTCTGTGTGAAAAAGTTGTCCCTCGGGTTGCTATTAAATCTTTCTCCTCTCATTTTCAGTCTGTGTCCTTTTTTTCTTGATTCCCCTACTCTGGGCAAGAGACTGTGCATCTACCCGATCTATTCCCCTCATGATTTTGTGCACCGCTATAAGATCACCCCTAGGTCTCTTGCACTCCAAGGAATCAAGTCCTAGCCTGCCCAGGCACTCCCTATAACTCGGGTCCTCGAATCCTGGTAACATCCTTGTAAATCTTCTCTGCACCATTTCCTGCTTGACATCATTCTACCTTGGATCACTGTTACGATGCTGCTGTGATATTTCCACTTCCACACCAGTACCGCTCATTCACAACCACACCTGGTCATTCCTCCCTCTCCCATCGTGCTGTAGATACAAAAACTTGAAATACCACCAGATTCTTCCCTGCTGTTATCATACTCTTGAATTGTCTTCCCCTAAGCTCGGGTGTAGCCCTGATCTCCCAACCTACCTGATTGCGGACTTTGCACTTTTAAAAGCTCTGCCCATTCTTTGCTATAATGCTGTAACACTATGTTTTGCACTCTGGTATTTTCCTCTTTGCACTACCTGGTGTACTTGTGTGTGGCTTGTTTGTACTCATGCAAGATATGATTTGGCACGCACACAAAGCTCTTCACTGTACCTCGGTACGTGACGATAATAAAGCAAATCAATACCAGTTGTCCTGTGACTCCACAATGTGAAATTGCTAGATGACTGAATGAAGGCAGCTCTGTGCTGATAAACTGTGATGTCCAGGAGCTGGATAGAGAATATCCAGATGCATAATACGAGGGTTCAGCCTACCCTACAGACAAAACCTAGCCCATAAACTTCCGTTCCAGGCTAAAAGATTATCATGTTATTAATGGTGAATATCCCCCTTGTCAGATTTACAAAAAAGTCATCTTGCATCTGTTGAGAAAAATATCAAGATCATTATTTGTTATCCTGCCACCAATGTAATGGAGTTCTCTGCATCAATGTGTTTTGGTCCTGTTTTTTGGACTGGGAGCCAAAAGGTTGATATTTAGATGGAATCTGTAGTCTATTTGGCTAAGGCTCCAGCTCAGGATTCACAGGGATAATTAAACCAATTGGCCTACCGACTTGGCTTAAGAGAATACCAAGTCAAATCTGTAGTCCATTTGGCTCCACACAAGTCCTTTCCAAATATCAACAGCTTATTTTATTCCTTTTCACTTATCATGGTCCTCTCCTGTGTTACTGCATGCCGTGAGTGTTTGGGTAAATAAGGTTTTCCTTAATTTATGAATGCACTTCTATAACCTTTAGTTTAAATATGCCATTTTACGTGAAATTATTTACATAATAGTGCCGTACAGCATGGAATAGGGCCTTCGGCCCGACATGCCATATCCACCAAGTTACCCCATCTACACTAGCCCCACTTGCCCGCATTTGGTCCATATCCCTCTAAGCCTTTCTTATAAATGTACCTGTCCAAGTGCATTTTAAATTTAATTATAGGGCCTACCTCAACTACCTCTGGTAGCTCATTCCTTAATGGCCTCCTCTGGCAGCTTGTTCCATAGTGCCACCATCCCCCCCCCCCCCCCCCCCACCCCCTTCCCCGCCCCTCGCCTTAAACCTATGTCCTCTGGTTCTTGATTCCCTTACCCTGAATAAAAGACTGTGTGGATGTTCCAATCCAAAACATTGTATTCCTTCTCTCCAGAGATGCTGCCTGACCCGCTGAGTTACTCCAGCAGTTTGTGTCTATCTTCTGTGCATCTACCTCTCTATGCCCCTCTTGATTTTTTTTACACCTCTACATGATCATCCCTCAGCCTCCTGCGCTCCAAGAAATAACCTTGTACCCTGCTCAGCCTCTCCCTATAGCTCAGGCCCTCAAGTCCTGGCAACCTCCTCATAAGTCTTCCGTGCTCTCTCTCCAGCTTCTCCTCCCAAACCGCGATGCATCGCTGTTAGATCATCTGTCTACCTCTTCTGGAGGTAGCCAAACTGGTTATTTTATTTTGCCATTGCCAATTAGTGTGCTCTTTCAGTTCATTCAATTTTTTTTGTATTCCAGTGATTTTACAGTATTTTTTATTTGGAGACCAGATCAATGCACTAGACTCCACGAGAGGTCTGGACAATTGTGCTTATAAGTTTAATATCATTTTTATTTTTCAATTCTGTCTTTCTCTGGAAGCGGATACCTTTGCTTGTCCTTGCTAACATGTTAATCAATTTTGTGTCCCCTCAGACGTGCTTACTACCCTACTTGGTTGTACTCTTGTTTGTAAAGCAACGTGATTTATTTTGTTCAGGCAAAATACACGGTTTCTCACATCCACACTGAAATGAATTTGTGTATGACGTGCCCAATCTAAACCGGTGTTTGGATGGAGCTCCCGATGAGTGTGTCACAATTCACACACTCCCAAGAGTATCATTAATTGCAATGGGACCTTGTATCTCCCTGATAATCTCAAATACATTCACAACACAACACATGTTTTCCTCGCTGTGTTAATCACGCATCTGGTCTTTTTGCAAAGTAAAAGAGAATATTCTCTATGTAACAGTGTAGCGTAACATAAATTTCACTTCTGTATAACGTGTAATGACTGGTTCGTGCTCTCTCATGTCTCTTCTGCTTCTGATTTATGCCATCTGTTTGTTTCAGTGGCTGTTGAACCAGGAGAACACCATCTTCTCCATGAAGAGAGGAGAAAATCAAATGCTGACAGGATGGAGGATGAAGAGAGTGCAAATGTGTCTGAAAGTGAGTGAACGCCAAGCTAGGTCTTCCCTTTGAGGGATATGTAAATGTGCAGTTCTGGTTGCCCCCATAACAGGAAAGATGTGGAGGCTTTGCAGAGGGTGCAGAGGTGGTTTACCAGAATGTAGTCTGGATTAGAGGGTTTCAGCTACAGACTTGGATTGTTTTCTCTGGAACATTGGAGGTTGATAAGTATATAAAATTATGAGAGGCGTAGATAGTCAGAACCTCCCAGGGTGGAAATGTCCAACACTTTTGGGCATAGCTTTCAGGTGAGAGAGAGAGAGAGAGTTTAATGGAAATGGGCTCTGGAGGCCAAGGCATTGGAAATGTTTAAGGCAGAGATCGACAGATATTTGATTGGTATGGGTGTCAAGAGTTATGGAGAGAAGGCAGGAGATAATGGGGTTGAGAACGATAGATCATCCATGAATCTATGCCGATGATGGAGTTGACTTGATGGGCCGAATGGCCTATTTCTGCTCCAATGATTTATGAGCTGAAGATGTTGGTTTACAAAAATGCATAAAGTGCTGGAGTAACTCAGTGGGTCAGGCACCATTTGTGGAGAACATGGATAAGTGACGTTTTGGGTCGAGGCCCTTGACCTGAAACGTCGGCTATGCATGTTCTCCAGAGATACTGCCTGATCTGCTGAGTTACTCCAGTACTCTTTTTTTGTAAACCAGCATCTGCAGCTCCTTGAAGAGTCTCAGTCTGAAGAAGGGTTTCGGCCCGAAACGTCGCCTATTTCCTTCGCTCTATAGATGCTGCTGCACCCGCTGAGTTTCTCCAGCAATTTTGTGTACCTTCTGCAGTTCCTTGTTTCTACACAAATCCACAGTAAAGTTAGGGTGAGTTACTCCAGCACTTTGTGTCCTTTTTTGTTTACAAGGATATTACTAGGTCTGGAGGATTTGAGTTATAAGAAGAAGTGGGATAAGCTGGGTCATTTTCCCTCGGAGCATGGAAGGATGAGGGGTGATCTTCAAGTCGTTTATAAAGTGATGAGGGAAGCGATTAGGTGGATAACTGCAGTCTGTTCGCCGGGTGTCTAAAACTAGAGGGCACAGATTTAAAGGGAGAGGGGAAAGATTTAAAGAGGATCCGAGGGACAACTTTTTCATACAAAGGAAGTGAAAGAATTATGACATTTAAAAAACAATTAAACCAGGACAAGGATAGCAAAGGTTTGGATGGGAATGGGCAAGGCGCAGGCAGGAGGGACTAGCTGGTGAAGCAATTTGGTCCTATTGGACTAGTAAGCCTGTTTTTATGCTGTATAACTCTATTACTATATTACAATATATGATTATATTACAATATATGACTATATTACAATATTAGACCCAAACATTTCAGCATTTTGAATGTTTCCTCAATGTTATTGGTTAAGATGGCTGGCACCATCCTGTTGAATCTGCTGTTTTCATGTTGTTAGTTTAATTTAGAGATACAGCATGGAAACCGACCCTTTGGCCCGCCAAGTCCACACTGACCATCTATATAACACTCCTATGTTATCCCCCTTTCTGATCCACTCATTACGGATGAGGGACAGTTTTACAGACAACAATTAACCTGCAAGGCTGTACATCTTTGGGATGTGGGAGGAATCCGGATCGCCTGGAGGAAATCCACGCGGTCTCAAGTAGAACGTGCATCTCCACGCAGACAGCACACGAGGTCAGGTTCAAACCCAGGTGTCTGGCGCTCTGGGGCAACAGCTCTATCAGCTGCACCACTGTGCCACCCTTAGTTGGTACTGTACCACACAAGCTCTTTGGAAAGTGCCTGAACAGCAAATTGAAACCTGGTTTAATACAAAAGTGTGCACCTCTGACATGTTACATTGTGAGATGTCAAGTTGGACATAACAACACATGCAATTCAGGTTACGGTGCCAAGAACCAGATCTCCCTGAAGGAATCAGAAGGCAAAGGCTTTCTTGATTGATTTGAAATCAATGTTTCACATGCAACAAACAACCTATATTTGAAGCTGGTGGACGTGGAAATTCATGTGATCTTGTTTGCTTCCACAAAGATCACTTTTGTTCAAATCTGGTTCTTTGAAGTGGTTTGTGGACTTTGCTAGGACTTTATCCCTTGTTTCCCAGGAGGCTGAGGGCATCAGCTGTAGGGAGAGGTTGGGCAGGCTAAGACATTAATCCTTGGAGCTCAGGAGATTAAGGGGTGATATTATAAAATCATGAGGGGAATGGATCGGGTGAATGCTGGTTAATACACCAAAGGCAGAAAGTGCTGGATGTTTCGGGTCAAGAGACATCACTTGTCCATGTTCTCCAGAGATGCTTCCTCATCTGCTGAGTTACCCCAACATTTTGTGTCCTTTGGCGTTTGGAGGGATATGAGGCAAACGTGGGCAGATGGGACTAATAAAGATGGAGCATCTTGGCCAGCATGGGCAAGTTGGGCTGATGGGCCTATTCCTGTGCTGTATGACTCAATGATTTGAACTGTTCCTTGTTGTTTGATAACTTGATGCACACATCACTGACTGTCTTGCATTTGGTTTACTTCTTTGGCTGTGTTTTCTTTCACATTTGAACACAACAATTGACCTGTAGTATCCTCACGACTTTAACGATATAATGTGGAAACATGCACTTCGGCTCACAGAATCCGCGCCAGAATCCAGCAATCACCCCGTACGCACTAGCATTATCCTACACGCCAGGGCCAATTTACAATTTTATCAAAGCCAATTAATCGATAAATCTATACATTTTTGGAGTGTGGGAGAAAACCGGAGCACCCAGAAAAAACCTACAGGGTTACAGGGAGAAGGTACAAACTACATACAGACAGCACCCATAGTCAGGATCGAACCGGGTCTCTGGCGCTGTAAGGCAGCAACTCTATTGCTGCGCCACTGTGCCACCCCTATCCTGCAATTACCGCTGACGTTATGAAAGACTAACTCTTCCATTTTAGGATCCAAGTACATTACAAAGGCCTGCAACGTGATGACTGAGATGGTGGAATCTCTCCAGACGGTGTTATCCTTTGGACATGCCAGCAACTATCGAATCCCAGCGTTCTTGAACCCAACTCTCCGGAATATCGGTATCAGTCTAGCCAGGCTGCCTCTGGTCAATAGTTACACTCGCGCTCCTCCATTGGTGAGTATGTGTAACTGCATTGTCCTCCTTGAGTTTGATCTTTTCACCAGAAGTGTCTCAAGTCTGATGTGACCAGAAACATGAAGATAGACACAAAATGCTGGAGTAAATCAGCAGGTCAGGCAACATCTCTGGAGAAAAGGACCCTCTGAAGAAAGGTTCCGACCTGAACCATCACCTATTCCTTTTCTCCGGAGATGCTGCCTGACCCGCTGTGTTACTCCAGCATTTTGTGCCCTACTTCATTATAAACCAGCAGCCTCAGTTCCTCCGCACATATTTTGACCAGAAACATATTTCATTATGAAAAACAAAATGAAAAGTAATTGCAAAACCTTTAGGGCTTCATGTTCAGATGACATCGATTTGTTTGAAGTCAGTATGCGTGGAGTTATATAATGCACAAAAATGAAGCAATGGTTCTTTAAAATATAATTATTTCGGTAGTTCCATTAACCCTGCAGATAAAATTCTTTTTTTCTCAAATCTCTGTCACAGACTTCCTCCTGTAGTCAATTATAAACTTACTGCATTTAATTCAGCATCAGTGACCACTGGGAAAAGGTCTGTTTAAATATCCTGCCCCATCCTTTCTAAATTTCTGCTCCAGGGAAATGTATTGTTTAATATCTGACAGCGAGAGTTGTGGGAAGAGGAAGGAGAAAGGCCCAGGTGCAGGAATAAAGACAGACAGAAGATTGTGGAAAGACAGAGCAGACCTGCCAAGATCGTAATAGAGAAGAATGGATTTACGGTTTGGGTGTGGATTCTTCATCAGAATGTGGAATTTGATGATCTTGTGGTTAAAGCATTAATCCATTTTATTGCGTATTCTCTGTTTGTATTTGGGATCAGCCTTTCAATACAGCAGCAATATGAAACAAAATCTCCATCTTGATTCATTTTCAAATTAAGTAGTACCCTTTACACTTTGGAGATGGAGCGCTGTAACAGGCCCCTTGGCCCACCGAGTCCGCGCCGATGAGCACTACACTTCTTGAGGTCGTAGAGCTGAACAACCCTTCGGGCCCACTTGTCCATGCCAACCAACTTGACATATCAGGCTAATCCTATTTGCCTGCATTTGGCCCGCATCCCTCTACCCTTCCAATCCATATATCAGTCCAAATGTTCGATTGCCCTTATGTTAGTTTAAACACAATCAAATACATTACCCAAGGAACTGCATATTCTGGAATCTTGCACAGAATCCAAAGTGCTGGAGTAACTCAGCAGGTCAGGCAGCATCTCTGGAGGACATGGATCGGCCACGCTTCGGATCGGGAACTTTATTCAGACTCCCAATCCATAACATAGCCAATCCATGTCCTCCAGAGATGCTGCCTGACCTGCTGTGTTACTCCAGCACTTTCATTGTTCATAGGTTTATAAGTTCCAGGAGCAGAATTAGACCATTTGGCCCAACAAGTCTACTCCGCCATTCAATCATGGCTGATCTGTCTTTCCCTCTCAACTGCATTCTCCTGCCTTCGCCCCATCACTCCTGTCGCCCACATTAATCAAGAATATGTCAATCTCTGCCTTAAAGATATCCATTGACCTGGCCTCCACAGCCGTTTGTGTTCTATACAAATAGATTACCCCCTGGCTTAACACGAATAAATAGCCCTTTCCATGTAAGTTATTACTTTTATTCTGCTTCCATCAAACTGCTATTCTTTCTTTACGTCCATTAAGGATGTTATTATTTACATAATCATGGATGTTATTATTTTCAACCACTAACATTTGAAGCAAATCACACATTCTGATAATTCACTGCCAAGATTTTCCACCCAAATTCCCTTACACACTCTTCATTTATTTATTCCACGGCCTCTAAAATTAGCCTGCTTCTAAATGTACTGCAGCATACTTTTGTACAGTCTTATCTTTGTTATGTTTTAAAGAAAACAATATTGAATCGTTTGTTTTCTTTGAATTTCCTCCCCCTATTCATGACTGTTTCTCGAACACATTTGCTTCCCTTCTCCTGCACGTTGCAGTTAGTTCCATTCAGGTCCTGCCTGCCGTATTGATGTTAATTCTGAGTGTCCTTTGCCAGTGGTATCGAGCAGGTGCTGAATTAATCAAAGTTATGGTGCTCTTAAATCTCCCAATTTAAGTCCTTGTGAATGCTAAAGAGTCCAATAGGCGCAGAACAAAATGCCCTGTCCAATGCATCTCAACAGAAAGGTAGATATTTTGTGCATCTGTTTCTGGTCAAGTTTAGGTGCCACATTGAACAAACGTGCTCTTACCTGTCACAATCTCTGCTATAAACAACAAATGTTCTCTCAACGTTTCCTTGCAATCAACTTTCCTCAGGTCTGGAAACTGGGATGGTCACCTCGGGTTGGGGGTGAATTTGGTACGACACTCCCTGAAATTCCCGTCGAGTTCCTTCAGGAAAAAGAAGTCTTCAAAGAGTTCATCTACCGGATAAATGTTCTTGGTAAGTGGTAAGGACAGAGGGTGGAAAGAAATAGGCTGCATGTTAATAGCTACTGTTTGGTTTCAAAACTCCCAACTACAGGAAAATTGTTTAAGAAAGTATTTTTTTCATGGAACATGCTCATAAGTTCATAAGTCATTGGAGCAGAATTAGGCTATTCAACCCATCGAGCCTGCTCTGCCAATCAATTATGGTTGATCTATCTCTCCCTCTCAACTTCATTCTCCTGCCTTCTCCCCATAACCTTTTACACCCTTACTAATCAAGAATTTGTCAATCTCTCCTTTATAAATGGCCAATGACTTGGCTTCCATAGTCTTCTGTGGCAATGAATTAGACAGATTCATTACCCTGTGACTAAACAAATTCCTCCTTAGTCTGAAGAATTGTCTCGACCCGAAACGCCACCCATTCCTTCTCTCTAGAGATGCTGCCTGCCCCATATAGTTACTCCAGCAGTTTGTATCAGCCTTCGATTTAAACTATCATCTGCAGTTCTTTCCTACATAAATTCCTCCTCACCTCCTTTCTAAAAGTACGTTCTTTCATTCTGAAGCTGTGACCTCTGGTCCTAGTCTCTCCGGTTAGTGGAAATCATCTCCACATCCACTTGATCCAGACTTTTCATTATTAGGTAAGTTTCAATGAGGTCACCCCCTTATGCTGATTTGAGTTTCATTCCTTTGGGCTTCTCGTAGCCATAGAGTCAAAGAGCATGGAAACAGGCCCTTCAGCCCAACCTGTCCATGCTGACAAAGTTGCCTAACCAAACTGGTCCCATTTGCCTACGTCTGGCTCTTATCCCTCCAACATATTTGTCCGTGTATTTTGACTGTACTAATGATGCCACCTCTACCACTCCCTCCAGCTGCTTGCTCCATAGACCCATCACCCTGTGTGTGGGAAAAGTTGCCCCTCAGGCTCTGAGTAAATCTTTCCCCTGTTGCCTATGCCCTCTCCTTTTACACCCCACTACACTGGAGAAAAGATTGGCTATTCACCTTACTTATGCCGCTCATGATTTTATATACTTCGAAATGGTCAAATGCTTTTTTAAAAATAAACATTGATCCAATGTAAATGTACACTGTCACAGAGTCATTTGCATGGAAACAGGCCTTGCAGCCCTACTTCCCTACACCGACCGACATTCCCCGTCTACACTAGTCCCACCTGTCTGCCTTTGGCCCATATCCCTCTAATCCTACCCTATCCATGTATCTGTTTCTCAAAGGATGCGATAGTACCTGCCTCAACGACCTCCTCCGGCAGCTTGTTCCATGCACCTACCACCCTGGTGTAAAAAACGTCACCCCTCAGGTTCCCATTAAATCTTTCACCCCTTCCTTAATCCTATGTCCTCTGGTTCTCGATTCTCCTTCTCTGGGCAAGAGACTCTGTCAATTTACCTGATCTATTCCTCTCATGATTTTGTGCACCTGTATAAGATCACCCCCTCATCTTCCAGCGCTCCGAGGAATAAATTTATCTTTGGTTCTTTCCATTTCAGGGTGGACCAGTCGCACTCAGTTTGAAGAAACCTGGGCAACCCTTCTTGGTGTGCTCGTGACTCAGCCTCTAGTGATGGATCAGGAAGAAGAGGTCCCACAAGAGGTATGGTCAATGGACGAGAATAGAGGGATCACCAAAGAAATGTGTGGATTGTAAACGAGCATCTTCCCAACAGACATTAAGTTTACAGGCCTATAATTTCCCATATTTTGTCTCTCTCCCTTCTTGAATGAGGTATATTTACAGTTTTCCACTCCATTGGTATCTTCCCAGACTCAATGAGTTTTGTAAAGCTTCAATGAGTTAAACAGCCCTTCATAGAAATGGCCCTTCAGCCAAATTCGTTTAGGCCCACCAAGTTGTTAACCGAGCTTGTCTGCACCAGGCCCATAACCCTCTAAACCTTTCCTATCCAAGTACCTATCCAAATTGGAGAGAATTGTTTGCAAATTTCAACTTTCAGATGAATTTTCAATACAATACAATACAATACAATTTATTTGTCATTTGAACCCCATTGAGGTTCAAACGAAATGTTTTTTTTTTTTTTCTTTCATTGGGAATGGGGGATAAGTATTACAAAGCAAGGCAGATAGATGGCATTAAGATAGGGGTTGCCCGTGATCTAATTGGGTGGCACAGTGGCGCAGCGGTAGAGTTGCAGCACCAGAGACCAATGTTTGATCCTGGCTCCAAGTGCTGTTTGTATGGAGTTTGTACGTTCTCCCTGTGACTGCATGGGTTTTCACCACGTGCTCCAGTTTGTCCCCACATTCCAAAGACGTACAAGTTTATAGGTTAATTGACTTATGTAAAAATTGTAAATTGTCCCTAATGTGTAGGATAGTGTTGGTGTATGGGTGGTTGGTGGTTGGTGGGCTGAAGAGCTCGGTAGACCGAAGGGCCTGTTTCCCCACTGTATCTCTAAAGGCTAAAAAGTGGAGGTTGTTCGAGGGATTGAGTGGCATCCCATGAACTCTGGTCAGCTCGCCTTATGCATGTCTTTGCAAATATTTCTATTATTTGACTTTTTTTGTTCCGTCTGGTCCCTTTTTTTCTCTGTTACATCCATTTTCTTTTATCATATTTCTAACTAAGGAGGATACAGAGAGAACCCAGATCAACATCCTTGCCGTGCAAGCAATAACATCGTTGGTGCTAAGTGCTATGTCAATTCCAGTGGCAGGGAATCCAGCCACAAGCTGTCTTGAACATCAGCCCCGTAATAAAGCTCTTAAGGCTCTGGATACCAGGTCAGTCACACAACACGTGCGTGTCTCATTATGTTTAGTTTATTGTCATGTTTATCGAGGTACAGTAAAAAGTTTTTGTTATGTGCTAGCCAGTCATGGAAAGACTATACGTGATCACAATTGAGCCATCCACAGTGCACAGGAACATGATAAGGGATATCGTTTGTGCAAAATAAAGTCCGATAAAAGATAGTCCGACAGTCTCCAATGAGGTAGATCGTAGGTCAGGACTGCTCTCTACTTGTTGATAGGATGGTTCAGTTGTCTGATAAGAGCTGGGAAGAAACTGTCCCTGTATTTGGAGGTGTGCATTTTCACATTTCTGTACTCTTGCCTGATGGGAGAGGGGGGAAGAGGGAGTGACTGGGGTGACGCTCGCCTTTAGTTCTCTAGTCTGAGATCTAGCCTATAGCAGAATCTCTACGAATAGGGGTGATGCAGCGGTAGAGTTGCTGCCTTACAGCACCAGTGACCCAGGTTCGATCCTGACTGTGGGTGCTGTCTGTATGGAGTTTGTATGTTCGACATGTGTGGGATTTCTCTGGGTGCTCCGTTTTCCTCCTTCACTCCAAAGATGTACAGGTTTTTAGGTAAATTGGCTTGGTAAATTTGTAAATTGTCCTTAGTGTGTAGGATTGTGTTAGTGTGTGGGGATCGCCGGTTGGCGTGAACTTGGTGGGCCGAAGGGCTTGTTTCCATGCTGTATCTCTAAACTAAAAGTACAGTGCCAATTATTAATTCAGTCAATTAACATATGGAAAATGTATTTACAAACCCTGTTTAAGGAGGTAGAATGCCTTAAACTATTTCCCGGATATGTTATCAGACAATATTTGCCATTGGATGCAGTGATCCAGACTAAACTAGTCCCATTTGCCCACATTAGTCCGTATTCCTCTAAACCTTATCATTGTACCTGAACAAGTGTCTTTTAAATGTTGTTGTAGTACCTGTCTCATCTTCCTCCTCTGGCAGCTCGTTCCCTGTACTTACCACCCTCTGTGTGAAACAGTTGCCCCTCATGTTTCTATTAAATGTTTCCCCTCTTGCCTTAAACCTATGTTCTCCAGTTCTTCATTCCCCCAGCCTGGGTAAAAGACTAGTGTGTGGGGATCAGTAATCATTCCTCCTATATTTGTACATTAATATGGTTTAAGACATGCTGTGAGCCACACCTGCAGTTATTATCTTGGTGAAATTGTGGTTGTGCTGAGACTTTGACAATGACTGTTCATAGGTTTGGAAGAAAACTGAGTGCCATCCGGGGAATAGTGGAACGAGAAATCCAAGCTATGGTATCAAAAAGGGACAACATTGTTTCGCAATATCCTTACCAAGCCTGGGACCCTGTGCCACCTCTCTCCAATTCAACGTCAGGTATGTCCCTTGTGTAACATGCAATTGGCTGCCTGGTCAGTTAAAACACAGAAGGCAGAACAATGCAGCACAGGAGCAGGCCTTTTGGTTCACAATGACCGTGCCAAACGTGATGCAAGTTAAACAACTCTCCTCTGCCATGTGATCTTATCCCTCCATGCCCTACATATTCATGAACCTATCTAAAGGCCTCTTAAACATCTCTGTAGTATCAGCCCCTATCACCGCATCTGGCAGCATGTTTCGGGCACTCACCGTTTCCTGTAAGAAACTTGCCCCTTACATCTCCTTTAAACTTTCTCTCCCCTCTGATCTCCAAACAACGCCCTCTAATCTTTGACATTTCACTCTGGGCAAAAAAGATTCTGACTCTTTACAAGCTTTGGTCCTGAGTTTTATTTGCATATCTGAATCTTATTTGCCTGACTCTGCTGGTTGTGAACATTTATATGGTTCTCTTTCGAGGTCAATATAAGTATAAAGTATTTAGTAACTCAGGCAGCATCTCTGGAGAACATGGATAGGTGACGATTTGGATCAGAACCCTTCTTCAGACGTGAGGAAAGGCCCCGACACGAAACGTCACCTATCCATGTTTCCCAGAGATAGACACAAAGTGCTGGCGTAATTCAGCGGGCCAGGCAGCATCTCGAGAAAAAGGACGAGTGATGTTTCAGGGTGGAACCTTTCTGCCAGAGATGCTGCCTGACCTGCTGAGTTACTGCAGCACTTTATAACATTTGGCAAACTAGCATTTACAGTCCCTTGTTTCTCTTTCCTTGATTGACTTTCTTGCTGCTTTGCTTTTGACAATTAATTATAGAAATACATTATTTAGTGACCCTGTTTCTAATCCTGTTTTGGGTTTTGTTTCATTAAATCTAGGTGTCCTGATAAGACATGAAAAACTTCTGCTGCAGATAAACACAGAGCGGGAAATGGGGAATATGGATTATAAACTGGGGCAGGTAACGTATCATTGTGTTTGATGCTTATAGTCTACAGGTTATGGCGGCACAGCGGTTGAGCAGTGCCAAAGATCCGGGTTCGATCCTGACTACGGGCGCTGTCTATATGGAGTTTGTATGGTTTCCTTGTGACCGTGTGGGTTTTCTTCGGGTGGTCTGGGTTCCTCCCACATTCCAAAGACGTGCAGATTTGTAGGTTGTTTGGCTTCAGTAAGATTGTAAATTGTCCCTCGTGTGTAGGATAATCTTAGTGCACGGGGCAATCGCTTGTTGGCGGGGACTCGTTGAGCCTAAGTGCCTGTTTCCGCGCTATATCTCTAAAGTCTAAAGTAAAGGTTATCGAGTGAGAAATTGCACAGCTGAACATTAAATTGAATTCCCACCTCCCACCCCAGCCCATTGCCAATAATGTCCACATTCAGGAGGTAGGGTCATACAGGGGGTCTGAACTTTCCAAGCCCTCTCTTGTCATACCAGCTGAGATTCTGCAATTACCAAAGACCCAGCATCAATCCTGACCTCCAACGCTGTCTGGGAAGTATGCGTGTTCTCCCTGTGCCTGTGTGTGTTCCTCCACCAACCTAAAAACATTGATTTAATTGGATGCTACATTTTAATGTTAGAAGGTGTTAGGAGAATCAGACTGGAGTTGATGGGCATTTGAGGGAAATTAGTTTATTGATTTCTTATTGTCACGTACATAGAGATAGAGTGAAAAACTGTTTGTGTACCTTCATACTGTGAGTACAATCAAGCGATACACAAGTACAACAGATAGTGCCAGAGTGAATAGAGATTTAAGAGTGGGATGATTGTAGTGGTTGAGAGTAGATCATCTTGTGAACGCAAAGAATCACCACACTCCGGTGCCCTCTTGCCAAAAAAATTAAGCAGGTGTAGTGATACTAATGGGATAGCTTTGAGAACCGACAGGCTGATTGGCCTCCATGTCACAAGGAAATATAAGGTGAAATTCTTAGTTGAATCCTTATTCCTTAGTTGAATTAGTTTGGCAGTTGTAGCTCAGCTGCGATTCCCACGGTTTAACTATGCCTGACGCCCCATTATATGTGTATTAGCTGCTCATTGTTACGTGTACCCAGATACAGTGAAAAACTCTTTGTGTGCCATCCAGTCAAAGCACATTGCTAGTGGGTACAATGAAGTACAGCAGGGAGTGCAGAGAGAAAAATACCAGCATGCTGAGGATTGTGCTACAGCACTGTAATGTTATAATTGCAAAGAAAGTGCAGATTTTTTTTAATATGTAAGGGCCACAGTGAGGTACCTTGAGGAGTTTGCAACACTTACAAGTTTGCCGAAAGCCGGAAAAGCTTTCATCACTGCAAGGCTTTCTGCAAAGGCTCCCATAACTGGGGATCCCATTGAGGCCCATGCAATACTGTTCTCATTCTTGGTGGTGTCCATTGTGTTCAGGTCTCCATTCACTCCGTTTGGTTGGGAAACAACATAACCCCTTTGAGGGAAGAGGAATGGGATGAAGATGAAGAAGATGAGAGCGATGTGCATGTCGCATCCTCGCCGCCCACTTCACCAGTTAATTCCAGGTCAGTCAAAGATTATTATTCTCACCACTGTGTTTGTCGCCCAGAACTTGCTTCAAGCCGTTTGTCAAACTGAGCCGTCTCTGTACAACTGGAGCAAAAGAAAGAAAAAAGGCCTGCTTTTATATAACTCTGCTAATGCCCCCAAAGTATTTTAGAAACAAGGAAGTACATTGAAGCCACAAGGAACTGCAGAAGCTGGAATCTTGAGCAAAACACAAAGTGCTGGTGGAACTCTGCAGGTCAGGCAGCATCTGTGGAGGAAATTGATAGGTGATGTTTCGGGCCTGAAGAAGTGTCCTGACCCAAAATGCCACCTATTCATGTCCATCGCAGATGCTCCTGGACCTGCTGAGTTGCTCCAGCAACTTTGTGTTTTCAACAAGCACTTTAAAGTGTTGTTATGTTTTAAAACAGACAACCCTCATTATTATGGACCAAGGAGAGGGTGGCGGGGAATGGTGTCCTTTTATTGCCGATTGCTTTCAATAGAGTTAAGTTTAGCTCAGGGCTGAGGGAATCAAAGGATATGGGGAAAAGCCAGAACGGGGTACTGATTTTGGATGATCAGCCATGGTCCGTGGCTCGAAGGGCCGAATGGTCTACTCTGCACCTATTTCCTATGTTTCTACGTATGCTATAACTGAGTAAGGGATTTGCTCCAACCACCTAGCAGTCATTCCCTGAAACAATATTGTTTTCAAATATAATGCTGTCATTAATAAATAAATAAATATTGTTGTAGATGCAAGCTGAAAATACTGAAGGCTGTTTGTTACATTGTTTAGTAGAGTTAAGTGTCTATCAGAGTGACTGTTTGCCCCTTTCAGTGCCTTGTCCATTTCAATGGCCTCCACAGTGTAAAGCCTCTGTCCCACTTAGGCAATTTCTTCGGCGACAACAAGCGATTAGACTCGCCACACGGTCGACGGGGTGTCACCTGTATGGTCGTGAGTGGTCTCCTCAAATCGCCTAAAGAGTCGTAACGTTTTTCTGGATTTTGAAATGGTCAAAACATTTCGGCGACTGTGGGCTTGTCACAGCTTGTCTTCTCCTGTCGTAGGTGTTGTCGCCGGTTGTCGTCAGGATGAGGCAGGTTGTCGCCAGTTGTTGTTGGTTGTCGCCGGGTGCTGACTTTGGTGAATTTCATTGGCGACTACGTACGTCAACTGGCGACAGGTACCGGTGACAGAATTGTCTTCAGTTGTCACCGACAGGGTCGTTGCTTGTCATAGCTTGTCGGAGGTGGACGTAGGTTGACTTTGGTTGTCTTAGGTTGTCGCCTGTGTGGTCGTAGGTGTGGTCGTAGGTGGACATCCTAATGGGTCACCTGTTGTCGGTAGCTTGACGTCGACTAGGTGGTAGGTTGTCATAGACATTGTCGTAGAGGGGGTCCAGTCGCCGCTTTTTCGGCGACCTTCTACGACTGTGGCAGTCGGCCAAAAAATCGCCTAAGTGGGACTGGCCCTTAACTGGCAGCCTGTGTTTTTAGTTCACTATAAACTAAAATCCATTAGAAAGAGGCAATAACCAGGGTTTACTGTATTCAAATTATGGCAGTCACTTTCTACACAGCAAGCTCTCATAAGCTAACAAAATGATGAGCAGATGATTGAGTGTTTAAGTATTGGCCAGGACACAAAGATAATTTCCTTATTCCGCTATTACTGTTTATCCCCACCTCAGAGTGGATGGGACTTGGGTTTAATGAAAAATGGTACCTCCAGCCCCCCTGCATTGCGGCCAGTGTCTCAAGCGAAACTTGAATCAAGAATGTTTTGTCGGAGATGCTACCCGGAGTGCAGCAGCCGGCACACAAAGGTGGCGTCAGGTCTTCCATCTCCCATTGTGCATCAAGACGGAAAAACACTGAACCCAGGAGCAGGGGACTCGAAGCCTGAGCTATAGGGAGAGGTTGGGCAGGCTAGGACTTTAATTAGTTAGTTTGTTTATTGCCACGTGTACTGAGGTACAGCATAAAGCTTTTTGTTGCATGCAATGCTGTCAAAGAAAAGACAATACATGATTACAATCAAGCCGTCCACGGTGAACGGTTACAGGATAAAGGGAATAGCATTTAGCCGAGTAAAGTCTGATTAAAGTGTCGGAGGGTCTCCATTGAAGTAGATGGGAGGTCACTAATTGTTGATAGCATGGTTCAGTTGTCTGATAAGAGCTGGGAAGAAACTGTCTCTGTATTTGGAGGTGTGCATTTTCAAACTTCTGTACCTCTTGCCTGATGGGAGAGGGGAGAAGAGGGAGTGACCGGGGTGAGACACGTCCTTGATTATGCTGGTGGCCTTGCCAAGGCAGCGTGAAGTGTAGCTGGACTTTATTCCTTGGAGACTTTGGTCAAATTCTGATTGGTGCCTTGTGGTGGCACAGTGGTGCAGCGGTAGAGTTGCAACCTTGCAGCGCCAGAGTCCCGGGTTCAATCCTGCTATGGGTGCTGTCTGTACTGAGTTTGTCCATTCTCCATGTGACCATGTTTCCTCCCATATTCCAAAGACATAAAGGTTTGTCGGTTAATTGTCTTTGGTAAAATTATAAATTGTCCCTAGTGTGTAGGATAGTGTTAGTGTACGGGTGAACGCTAGTCGGCACGGATTCGGTGGGCCGAAGGGTCTATTTACGCACTATTTCTAAAGTCTAAAGAGTACTTGCTGAATCCAGAGAACGTGGTCCAGTCTTAGCTGGCTGCTGAGATCTGCATGTTCAGCAGAGACCTGGCATATTCTGGTTTGAATGGCATAATGCCACACCACATGGAGGATTAGAGGAAAATTTGATTCTCCCTATACTTAGCTGTTGATAAGACATGACTCATCTCTCTGTTACCATGGCAGCACAAGATGACATGGTTAGTTTGGCACACTAAGCCTTTAAGATGATCTTATATTGCTCTTCCTAAATACTCTGGAAATGTGAAATAAAAGCAGCAACTTCTGGAAATATTTCTTTCCAAAGATGCAACCTGAGCTTGCAGAGTTTTTTCAGCATTTTCTGCTTTTATTTTCTGTTTTTAAATGGGTAAGCCATTTACAACAGAGATGAGGAAGAACTTTTTCACAGAGTGTTATGAGTGTGGAATTCTCTGCCGCAGAGGGCGGTGAAGGCTGGTTCTCTGGATGCTTTCAAGAGAGAGCTCTTAAAGAGAGCAGAGTCAAAGGGTATAGGGAGAAGGCAGGAACGGGGCATTGATTATGGATGATCAGCCATGATCACATTAAATGGCGGTGCTGGCTCGAGGGGCCGAATGGCCTACTCCTGCACGTATTGTCTATTTCAAAATGCTTTGTAGGTTGTAAAGCATACCGAATTGCCTTCCAAGGGCATTGTCAAATAAAATGTTACATTCAGCCACATTTCAAACTGTATTTTTAGTGACCCACCCCTTCATCAACTAAGGGCACAGTTCTGAAAGACAGGTTTTGTCTCGTTCAGTTTATTATTGTCACGTGTAATAATAAACTAAACTAAAACTTCTGTCTTTCAGAACTGTGCCCTTAGTTGTTGAAGGGGTGGGCCACTGTAAAACATCCACCGGATTGAAGTTGAAATGCATTGAGTTGAAATAACCCTCAAATATTGCACTGACAAGCACACATGTTCCCTACTGTCTGTTGTTCTGTGGGTGTTTTCTTTCCAGCCTGTTGGGCGTTTCTGATGCCTGCTGTAATTTATTTCCAGGAAGCATCGGGCTGGAGTTGACATTCATTCCTGTTCTCAATTTCTGTTGGAACTCTACAGTCAGTGGATCCTCCCTGTAAATTCTGGCAAGAAAACCCCAGTCGTTCTGGTCAGCGAGGTGGTGAGATCGGTGAGTGTTCGACCTCCACAGGGCAACAAACTGAAGCAAGCATTATATTGCATCTGTCTCCTTCACTCACCTCATTCCACAGACTCCTCATGAAGGATAATCGTGGTGCCTTGAATAAGCTATCTCGTCCTATGCTATCTAAAACTGGGGGAGGGGTGTTGGTTTATGATAAGATAGACACAAAATGCTGGAGTAACTCAGTGGGACAGGCAGCATCTCTGGATAGAAGGAATGGGTGACATTTCGGGTCGAGACCCTTCTTCAGACCCTTCAGAACACTCATCCATTCTGTCCAGAGATGCTGCCGGTCCTGCTGAGTTACTCCAGCATTTTGTGTCAATCTTCGGTGTAAACCAGCATTTGCAGTTCCTTCCTACACGGTTTAACAGGTCTATGTGAGATCTGGAGATGGGTGGTTGGAATCTGGAACGCATTGCCTGAGGGAATGGTGGAGGCAAGTACTATCAAATTTAAGAAGTACCTTATGTCGCCAAGGGGATAAAAAGCTACAGATAAGATGCTGGTCAATAGGATTTGAATAAAGAGGTACGAGGGAGAGGTTGGGCTGATGAGGACTTTATTCAGAGGATATTTCAAGCCAACTGAGGGGTGATCTGATGGGTCACGGGGGATCATGAGATCCTGGGCTGAATAGATAGGGTGAATGCGCTGTCCTTTTCCCCAGGTTCAGGTAATCAAACATAAAAACATAGAAAATAGGTGCATGAGTAGGCCATTCGGCCCTTCGAGCCTGCACCGCCATTCAATATGATCATGGCTGATCATCCAACTCAGTATCCTCAAGAACCAGAGGACATGGGTTCAAGGTTAGAGGGGAAAGATTTAATAGGAAGCTGAAGGTAACTTTCTCACACAAAGGGTGGTAGGTACATGGAACAAATTACCAGAGGAAGTGGCTGAGGCTGGTATAGTAACAACATTTAAGGAACCTTTGAACAGACACATGGATCAGAGAGGTTTATAACGATATGGGACAAATGGGACTCTCTTGGTCAGCATGGATGTGTTGGGCTGAAGGGCTGTATGTGTCAGACTCTACCTGCTAAACTATATTACTGGGCTTAACTGAATTACTGAGAAGCATTTTGATCCTAAGACCACGAGTTAAATTCACACAAGGCAGTTGGGCGGCACAGTGGCATAGCAGTAGAGTTGCTGCCTAACAGTGCCTTGTTTGATCTTGACTACGGGTGCAATACAATACAAAAGTCTGTATGGCGTTTGTATATTCTCCCTGTGAAGATTTCTTTAGGTGCGCCAGTTTCCTCTCACACTCTAAATACATACAGGTTTGTAGGTTAAAAGGCTGTGGTAAAATTATAAATTGTCCATAGTGTCTAGGATTGGGCTAGTATACCGTTACTAGGTGATGGCTGATCGGCGCAGACTCGATGGGCCGAAGGGCCTGTTTCTGCGCTGTATTTCTAAACTAAACGTGGGAGATTTAACTTGGGAGTAAATCAAATACATTTGTTCTTAAAAAGAAAACTTGTGTCAGTAACAGAGACTGTGAAAACAGACAGATTCTCATAAAAATCCAGCTGATTTGCTGTGCTGGTGGGACTGAAATCTTAACACTTTTACACAACAAGGCCCAGACATGAGTCCTGAGCCACCCAGCTTGTGGTCCATTTTTATTTAACTGCCATCTGAAACACTTCAAGCCACTTCATTCATGTGGCGAGTAATGCGCACACTGCCACTCACACCAGATCTATGAACGAATAGCATGGCATGGCTCAGTACCATTTTGTTCATTTATAATCCTGGATGGTTTGCCATTGTACTTTTTGTAGTGACTATTTTTGAGTCATATTCCTTGACGTATTTGGTTAATAAACCAATAAACCAAGTACGTGCGGGTATTGTTCATTTAGTCGTTTGAAAATACTCTACCATTCAACATAATGAAGGTTGATCTATCTCGCTACCACATTCCCATTCCTCTCGCCTAGTAATCTTTTTCTCATATTTCCATATGATGTCTAAGGAGGCCACTCTGCCCACTGAATCTATGCTGGTTCTTGGCGCTTTCCTGTCAGTTCCCTTTATTTCCCTTTGACCCATTTTCTCTCATATGCCCACCAACGTCTTTCACCTCCCCCATCCCGCCTCCATTTTCTTACAACCCATCCGCACTGGAAATAATTTACAGCAGTTAATTAAATTTCCAACATGCCTTTGGGATGCCTTTCAGGTCAGGTAGGGGGAGAGGGTACCGTGCTACCTGCTCCATGGTCGGAAAGTCGGCGACTAAACCGTCTCCTCCACCTGGTTTGCCAGGTGAGGAGGGGGCTGTTGACCCCCAGCAGGACCAAAAACAAGACCTGTCAAAGGGCGGATGAGCTTCCAGCGAGCCAACGGCCATCCACACTTCAGTAAAAGTTGCTATCACTGTTGTACATAGCATTGTAAGGAATGATGGTAAAGCACTCACACCAAAATCCTATACTTCCAGCGGCGGAAGTCCGCAGGAACTGGAGGACGGAGATGTGTGGTGCGTCCGTCACCTTTCCCGTTGGAAACCAGCACCACTGCGTCACTAATGTTTTCAACGATGATGAATTTTTGATATGGGAGGGGAGGATCTGAGGAAGCCCATGTGGTCGGAGAGAGAACATGCAAAGTTCAAGCAAGGAAAACTAGAGGGCAAGATTGAACCTAGATCTCTGTGACCGTATGGGAGCAACTTCTCGTGACGCTGAACTATCAACCTGACCTGCTGAGCTGGGCCTCTGCTAAAATGCAAAACAGATGGGATGGAATGAGGAGATTTGATGCAAGAGCTAGGGATGGGGAAAGATGACAGAAATGAAAACTTCATTGAAAGAATAATTAAAAAGGAAAAGTAAAAGGATTATTTTTTTAAATGGATCATAGAACATTCAAAGCTCAGAAACAGATCAATTAACCCGACACTCGTTATTCTCAGTGTGATTTGTCCCAATCCCAGACACTGGTCTGCTTCCATAGCCTTCAACTTTTGTCCAATTTTCATTTTTTTAGAAAGAATTTCTGTAACCTTGCAACCATGAATTCTATAGTCCTGTCATTGCCGGCATAAGAAAATTAATGAGAATGATCCCGGGGATGATTGCGTTAACGTATGAAGAGCATTTGAAGTCTCTGGGCCTGTACTCGCTGGGAGTTCAGAAGGATGAGGGGGAATCTCGTTGAAACCTACTGGATAATGAAAGGCGTAGATAGAGTGGAAGTGGAGAGGATGTTTCTACGAATGGGAGGGTCTAGGACCAGAGGGCACAACCTCAGAATAAAAGGACGTACCGTCAGAATGGAGATGAGGAGGAATTTCTTAGCCAGAGGGTGGTGAATCTGTGGAATTCATTGTCACACGTGGCAGTCAAGTCATTGGGTATTTTTTAAAGCAGAGATAACCAAATTCTCAATCCGTAAGGGTGTCAAAGGTTACAGGGAGAAAACAGGAGAATGCGGTTGAGAAGGAAAAGTAGATCAACCATGATTGAATGGCGGAATAGTCTCTGTGCTGAATGGCCTAATTCTGCTCTCATGTCTAAGAGTATCCTGATCCTCCTGCCACCTGAAATGTTGACCCTCCTTTTGCCTCCACAGATGTTGCCTGACCTGCTGAATTCGTCCATCAGTTTTTTTTTTTTGCCCCAGATTATAGCATTTGCTGGTCGTGCATTTTTAATGTCAATAAGACATTTACATCCCCCTCTCCTCCTCCAGAATTTCCTTGAGGACTACATTCATTGTCTTTGGCCATCAGGACTAATATGTCCTTAATGACTCAGTGTGATTTTTATCTTGTAAACCCTGCATCTAGGAATATTTTGCTGTGTTAAATTAAATGTGTAAATGCAAGTTAATGTTCTTTGTTCTATATTGGGATTCATGCAACTATTCCAGTGAGTTTCCAACACAATTCATTTGGCTGTCCATTATACGACTTAGAACAACAACTACTTGTGTCAGTTTGGTACTCATTTCTAACATATTTAGCACGCACCTCTGTCTTGTCAAGGTATAGACTTTGCCCATGCTAATTATTTCCTTGGGTCCTTCTCATTTTTACCATCTTTTTCTTTTTCCTTCCGCTGTAGGTTTCAGTAGCAGCCTGATATATTTGGGGACATAATAGACTGCAGCTGCTGGAATCTTGAGCAAAACACAAAGTGCTGGAGGAACTCGGTGGATCAGGCAGCATCTGTGGAAGGAAATGGATGAAGGACTTTTCGGGTCGTGACCAGTTTGAAGGAGGATCCTGATCTGAAACATCGTCTGTCCGTTTCCCTCCTCAGGAGCTGCCTGACCCACTGAGATCCTCCAACACATTTGTATATATTCCTGCTGAGAATTTACAGTGTATCAGGCAACTGAACCATCCTATCACCAACTAGAGAGAGGTCCTGACCTACTATCTACCCCATTGGAGACCCTCAGACTATCTTTAATCAGATGTTACTGGAATTTATCTTGCATAACTGTTATTTCCTTTATCATGTATCTGTGCACTTTGGACAGCTTGAATGTAATCATGTATAGTCTTTCAGCTGAATGGATAACATATGACAAAAAGGCTTTTCACTGTACACATAATAAACTAAACTAAAGGTAATTACTCCTTTCAGGAAGATTTCTCCCACTCGCATTGAACTGTGCCTTTCCATTGCAGCTTTTGGCGGTCTCGGATCTGTTTACCGAGAGGACACAGTTTGAGATGATGTACAACACTTTGACGGAGCTTCAGAAGATCCATCCAGCAGAAGACGAGATTCTAAATCAGTATCTGGTACCTGCCATCTGCAAAGCAGCAGCAGTTCTGGGCATGGTAAGGGAAAGGGAAAAATAACCTCTGAATCGAAAACTGGGAATATGCTGAAGTTTCTCTCAAACTCGCCCCCAGGATTATGTCTACAATGCACTATCTTACATCCATGCTTACTTGTATATGGCCCATGTACAGTGCCCTCCATAATGTTTGGGATGAAGACCCATAATTGATTTATTTGCATCTGTACTCCACAATTTGAGATTTGTAATAGAAAAAAAATCGCACGTCGTTAAAGTACACATTGTCAGATTTTAATAAAGGCCATTTTTATACATTTTGGTTTCACCATGTAGAAATTACAGCAGTGTTTATACATAGTCCCCCCCATTTCAGGGCACCATAATGTTTGGGACACAGCAATGTCATGTAAATGAAAGTAGTCATGTTTAGTATTTTGTTGAATATCCTTTGCATGCAATGACTGCTTGAAGTCTGCAATTCATGGACATCACCAGTTGCTGGGTGTCTTCTCTGGTGATGCTCTGCCAGGCCTGTATTGCGGCCATCTTTAGCTTATGCTTTTTTGGGGGGCTAATCCCCTTCAGTTTTCTCTTCAGCATATAAAAGGCATGCTCAATTGGGTTCAGATCGGGTGATTGACTTGGCCACTCAAGAATTGACCATTTTTTAGCTTTGAAAAACTCCTTTGTTGCTTTAGCAGTATGTTTGGGATCATTGTCTTGCTGTAGAATGAACTGCCAGCCAATGAGTTTTGAGGCATTTATTTGAACTTGAGCAGATAGGATGTGTCTATACACTTCAGAATTCATTGTGCTACTACCATCAGCAGTTGTATCATCAATGAAAATAAGTGAGCCAGTACCTTCAGCAGCCATACATGCCCAGGTCTTAACATCCCCACCACCGTGTTTCACAGATGAGGTGGCATGCTTTGGATCTTGGGCAATTCCTTCTCTCCTCCAAACTTTGCTCTTGCCATCACTCTGATATAAGTTAATCTTCGTCTCATCTGTCCACAAGACCTTTTTCCAGGACTGTGGTTGCTCTTTTAAGTACTTTTTGGCAAACTGTAACCCGGCCATCCTATATTTGTGGCTAACCAGTGGTTTTGCAATGTAGCCTCTGTATTTCTGTTCATGAAGTCTTCTGCGGACAGTGGACGTTGACAAAGCCACACCTGACTCCTGAAGAGTGTTTCTGATCTGTCGGACAGGTGTTTGGGGGTTTTTCTTTATTATAGAGAGAATTCTTCTGTCATCAGCTGTGTAGGTCTTCCTTGGCCTGCCAGTCCCTTTGCGATTAGGAAGCTCACCAGTGCTCTCTTTCTTCTTAATTGTCTCGCTGTCCTAGTCCTCTGATCTTTGACTCTGACATTGCTGAATGCTGGCGTCCTTTCGAGTGTGACTACACTCAATATGTTCGCATCGTTCATCGCAACGACCCCCCTGATGTGCGTGCTTCCGTATTGCTCAACTTAGCGGGTCCTGAGGCAATGAATCATGCCAACAATTTCACATTTGCGCCTGCCGTTTTAGATGCTAATGGACAGGTCCTAGTGCCTGCAGGGACGATTGATGACCCTGCAGTCTTGCTTGCAAAGTTCAGACAGTTGTGTGACCTGCCCTCGAACTACATTATTGAACGAACCAAGTTTTATGCTCGAATGCAACAGATTGATGAACCGATTGAACGTTTCATCAGCGGCTTAAAACACATGGCTGCATGCTGCCAATTTTGTGATCTGTGTGATGAACTCATACGTGATAAGATTGTTGGAGGCATGCTTGATAGCAAGTTAAGGGATGAACTGCTTCGTAACACTGACCTAACCCTTAATCAAGCAGAGCAGGCCTGTCGGATTGCGGAGATAACATCAGACACTAAGTCTGTGCCCTCCGTTCAGCGTTCGCAGTATAGTGTCAATCTTACAGACACCTCCTCCCGTAACAGCCGCTCCCAACCCTCTCCTGCTTGGCAGCAGAGAGGATCTGCTGTTCGATGTCAAAATTGCAACTATTTTCATGCTACAGGTCGACAGTTCTGTATTGCTTATGGTAAAATCTGCAAGAAATTAAACCACTTTGCTAGATTCTGCCGTTCCCGTGCGACTCAACCAGCTCCAAGGACAAGTCTGTACCTGTTACAACATGAGCTTGCTGATAACGAATTCCAAGAGCCTGGCTTGCCATCCCCTGCTCAGCTCTCAGAAAGTACAGATACCAGCTCTGCCATCCACTCTCTCCTCCCTTCGTCTAACGAGCAACTTGACCCTGAGGTAGCCATGTCTGTGAATAACAGACCCTTGATCGCTCAGGTTGTTATGGGCGCCAAATGCAAAGTCATCTCGTTATCAGAGTTTAAAAAAATTCGTAATGCTGAACGTATTGAAAAGGCTTCGGCCACACTTCGGGCGTATGGGGAAGATGTTCTACACCCACTTGCACAAACTAATTTAAAGTGCACCATAGACAAGCTGCCCCATCCCTTAAAGTTTTATGTTGGTATACTTTGGCCGCGCTGTCCATCAACTCTTTCTCGCTGACGGACCCACTCAACAGATACAATACAAAGATCTGTTTAACGACAAGCTTGGCAAGTTGCCCCTCAAATACCACATTGTTGTCGATCCCAACGTCACTCCTGTTGTCCGAGCATCACATAGTGCTCCGCTATACGTGATAGAGTTCACAATGGACTCAAACGGATAGTCTCCATGGGTGTTATTGCTGAAGTTACAGACCCATCTGACTGGGTTTCCACCATGGTGGTCGCTACAAAAAAAAAAACAAGGAGGAGATCCGTATCTGCACAAACCCCAGAGATCTTAACAATGCTATCAATCACCCGCACTACCCTATGCGAACAGTAGAGGAAGTTGCTGCTCGAATAAGCAGCGCATCAGTATTCTCCGTTCTGGATGCCAAAAGCTCGTTTTGGCACATTCCACTGGACCCAGACTCGTCCAATCTTACTAAGTTCGGCACCCCCTTCGGCCGATACAAATTTCTAAGAATGGCCTTTGGCATCAACTCCACCAACGAAATCTTCCAGCGTACTATGGAAAAATTGTTTGCTGAATATCCATGCGCCACCATTGTTGATGACATTCTCGTCTACGGACTCGACCTGGCTGAACATGACGCCAATCTGAAGAAAGTACTAGACCAAGCCAAAGACATTCAGCTCAAACTCAATCCCACTTCTGACATCATGTAATGATTCGAGTCTAAAACATATCAAAATACAACACATGTTTATTATATCTACTTACAGCATCGAACTGCAGGACATTACATTTCCTAGCAGCTACTCATACTGACTGGCGTAGGCAATCTCTTGTTAATATAAAATGCATATTATGCGGAGTCACTACTAGCAAGCACTACAATTGACTAGTAGGAAATAACCAATCTACATTAATGATGTTCCAAACAGTTGATTTTGGTAAGCCTAAGGTTTGGCTAATGTCTCTAACAGTTTTATTCTTCTTTCTCACTCTTAATGGCTTCTTTGACTTTCATTTGCACAACTTTGGTCCTCATGTATATAAACAGTAATAAAAGTTTCCAAAGGTGATGGAAAGACTAGGTGCTGAGAGCTCTCTTATACCTGCATTAAGGAGGCAATTATTGCACACCTGAGCAATTACAAACACCTGTGAAGCCATGTGTCCCAAACATTATGGTGCCCTGGAAATGGGGGGACTATGTATAAACACAACTGAAATTTCTACATGGTGAAACCAAAATGTATAAAAATGGCCTTTATTAAAATATGACAATGTGCACTTTAACCAAATAAATAAAAATATCTTTGTTCCAAACATTATGGAGGGCATTGAACATCCATTTGTGCATAATTATCCATAGGGGGTAGTTTGTTCATGTCAAGCACTGGTTTTCTTCACACATCTGACTCCAACAATGTGAAATTTGTTGGTTTTGCAGCTTCTGCCACGTTGCATTGAGGAAAATGGGATATTTGGGCCAGAATTGATTGATTGATTGATAGAATTTATTGCCACACAACCAGGGTCGGTGGAATTTTGGGTTGTCAGCAGCGGTACAATAATAAAGAACACACAACCACAATAAAAATGTAACACAAACATCCACTACAACATTCATCACTGTGGTGGAAGGCACAGAACTTGGCCAGACCTCCTCCATTTTCCCCCGTGGTCGGGACCTCCACCCTCCGCAGCCGTTGCTGCGGGCGTCCAGATGGTAAGGGACAAAGTCAAAGGCAAGGTAAGTCCAGGATCGGCTCTTCCCCACCAGAGACCGCGGCTTCAGGCTGGTGTAGGCCGCAGGCCGGCGGTCGAAGATTTAAGGTTCCCGCCGCGCTGCAGCCAGAAGCACCACAGACCGCAGGGCCGATGGTCGAAGCTCCCCTCCAGGGGTGATGGTAAGTCCATGCCGGACCCGCGGTTGAAGTTGGCCGCGGGTCGGCCGTGATGGCTCCTTCTTCCCCCGGGTCCCCTACGATATATATGTAGACGCCGCGCCAGCTGGAGCTGTGCAGACCGCGGCTTCAGGCTGCCGGCTGCCCCGGGCCAGCGAAACAGAGCGCTTCCCTCCAGTGAGCCCCAGCGAGGGCTCACCCGCTCCACGCCGAGAGTCCACGCTGCGCCTGCCGCTGAAGCCCAGGGCGCGTCTCCGGGAAAGGCCGCGCCGATCCTTGCTGTTAGGCCACGGGGGAGGCGACCTGGAAAAAGTCGCCTCTCCGTGGAGGAGGCGGCCGAAGCGGTTTCCCCCTTACCCCCCCACACAAAACACACCGAGAACATCAAAAACATACTTTAAAACACTAAAAAAAATAAAAAAGATGGGGGAAAAAACTAACGCGCTGCTGACAGGCTGCTGCCACTGCAGCGCCCCCTACCTAATGGTTATAAAGATTCAGTCATGGGGTAAGCACGGTACCCCTGATCTTCAAAGGGGTGGCACGTTGGTGCAGTGGCTGAGTTACGGCGTCTCAGCACCCGAGACTCAGATTCAATCCTGACTTCAGGTGTTGTATGTACGGAGTTTGTACGTTCTACCCATGACCATGTGGGTTTTTCTGGGTGCTCCAATTTCCTCCCACATCCCAAAGACGTGCAGATTTGCAGGTTAATTGACTTCTGTAAATTGTCCCTAGTGTGTTGGATGTGGGATAACATAGAACTAGTGTGAACGGGTGATCGCTGGTTGGCGCACACCCGGTGCGCCGAAGGGCCTGTTTCCACACTGAATCTTTAAACTAAACTAAACCCCGATTGTGTTTTGTAGGACAAGGCCATCGCAGAGCCAATCAGTCGCTTGTTGGAGACCACCATGCGGAGCACTCACATGCCATCTCGGATAGGTGCACTACACGGCATCCTCTACATCCTGGAGTGTGACCTGTTGGATGAGACAGCCAAGCAGCTCATCCCAACCATCTGTGACTATTTGTTGTCCAACCTGCGTGGAATAGCACAGTAAGGGAGAGCGCTCAAACTGTTATTGAATATTGGGTGGGTTGCATATGACCTTTTAATGCATCAAGGAAGCTTCCTCGGTGTGTGGGTAACAACATCCCCAAGTGTGATGGCTGTAAGGTGTTTAGAAGATGTAGAGGGGATTGAACTTCCATCATTGAGAGATGCTGTCAGTTATTTTGTGCTTCCATTTTGAGCCAAATAGTTGAAATATTTTCAAACTATCAGCTTTGTCATTGCATTTTATAGCATAACATCTAGGATACATATCTTTATGTAAGAATAGTTGTGCTAGACAATAATAATTGACTATTTGTTAAAGGATACAATCTCCATTAGTTGCTGTACAGTAGGTCCATTCATAGCATGAGTGAAGGAGTTTCCAGTTTGAAGAAGGGTACCGACCTGGAACGTAATCTATCCATGTCCTCCAGAGATGCTACTTGAGCCACTGAGTTACTCCAGCACTTTGTGTCCTCAGCATGAGTAAACCCTTGTGCTGGAAAGCTTTGAAAGCTGTTTAGTCTAGTGTTATCTTTCTCTGCTGACATCGAATCGGCTTGTCTCCCACGTGCACCCTCAGCCAAATGTTGTATTCTCCTCCAAAAATCTACAAGAATTCTCACAAGAAGTTTGAATCTCATTATTAAGGTTTTGCCATTTCCGAAAGGAAAATATTCTATGGTTCCTTACCAATTAATTCTGTAGATTCCTTGAACAGCTATACTGTAATTATAGTTTCCAAGTTTAATTGGAACATTTGCTCGGTTGCCAGTGCTTAAGTTGTTTAATTGTCTTAAATAATATAAAGGCAAAAATTGCAGTTGCAACTTCACAATTTTTGAACATACCCATACCCATTGCAACCATTGATGTATAACATTTTCTAAGTCGGACACTTTGATCTTTAACTTGCAGTATAATGCCTAAATAATATGGATGGTGGAAATCTGAAACTAAAGCAGAAAATCATTAAAATACTCAGATAGATCAGATAGAATCTGTGGAGAGAGAGTTAGAGAGAGTTGTTGTTTCTTGCAGTTTGCTAAAAGATTATTGACAATCAAAACTTCGATTCCTTCTCCCTCCTCTGACATCCCTGACGGTTCAGCACAATGTCATGGGATAGACACAAAAAGCTGGAGTAACTCAGCGGGACAGGCAGCATCTCTGGAAAGAAGGAATGGGTGACGTTTTGGGTCGAGACCCTTCTTCAGACTCCAGCTTTTTGTGTCTATCTCCAGTTTTTTGTGTCTATCTTCGATTTAAACCAGCATCTGCAGTTCCTTCTCACACATTCTGTCATCGGTTGGAATGGGTTAGGTTCCTCAGAGCCCTTTTTTATGTGAAACATTATGTGGTGGAATATGCCGTGAACCCAAAGCTTTTTGCCAGAGATACCAATCGCCATGGGTGGTAAGAAAACAATTTTGAAACTCATTCAACCTCCTCCCTGTAATGGGAAACTAAGCACGCTTGTTTTGTCAGGCTGAGATTTATTCGTCCAGTGGCCATTGTGGCTGCATGAAAGAGCTCAGATGATGAAATGCTTTTCATTTTAAATAACTTGTTTGTTTCTACGACTCCTTCCCATTAACACAATCAGAAGAAATGTTAAATGTCACTGGTTTTGCAGACCTGTGTTTGAAAGACAATGTCCAGTGTGTTCAGTTTATAGCAAATGAAATCTTTGTGAAGCAGCACATTAAATCAAATAAAACCCTTCATCGGAGCAAAGAATCATCAAGTGAAAGTTTGCTAACCAGGGGAGACCTGTGTTCAAATGATTTCTTGTTTTTATTTAAGAAGGAACTGCAGATGCTGGAAAATCGAAGGTAGACAATGCTGGAGAAACTCAGCGGGTGAGGCAGCATCTATGGAGCGAAGAATGGAGGCAACGTTTCGGGTCGAGACCCTTCTTCCTTCGCTCCATAGATGCTGCCTCACCCGCTGAGTTTCTCCAGCATTTTTGTCTACCTTCGATTTTTATTTAATAAAAATCAGGATAGATTATATTTTGGTAAACTGCTACAAATAACTTCAACTGAGCTAACGTATCTGATGGTGAAGTAATACAACCTGCTTGTGCTTTTAATTCATTCCCCTTGTGTCATGGGTTTGCCACACTCACTGGTCATCGCATTGTTGCAACTGGTCAGGACGTCAAGACTACACCTAAATTTGAGAATAGACAAACCTCTATTCGCCTTAACTCTTGCATCTTGGCGGCAATAGCAGGAGAATTTGAGATGCTTTCCCGGTGACAGTATTGCAAGTATTAGAGGAGCAACTAATATTTTGTTGCTGTGAAGAATTGTGCACTGCACCTGGCCATTTGCTGTGCTAATATTCATCTGTTTCTTTTGTAGCTGTGTCAACATCCACAATCAGCAGCATGTGTTGGTGATGTGTGCAACGGCCTTTTACCTGATTGAGAACTACCTGCTTGATGTGGGGCATGAATTTACTGCAGGCATAATACAGGTACTATTACAGAATTGTGGAGAGATATAGTATGAAACGGGCCCTTCACCCCATCGAGGACATGACGACCATCAAGCCCCTATCTTTAGACTAATCCCATGTCATTCTCCCTCATTCCTCTCACCTCTCTCCAGATACCACCCACATAATTTACAGCAGCCAAAGAGCCCATCAAAACGCACGTCTTCAGAATATGGGAGGAAACTGGAGCACCTAGGGGCAATCCATGCAGTCATAATGAGAATCTTCAGAAGGATCCTGACCCAAAACATTACCTATCCATGTTCTCTTAATATGCTGCCAGACTTGCTGAATTACTCCAGCACTCTGTGTATTCTTTTGTAAGCTAGTATCTGCAGTTCCTTGTTTCTGCATATCCGATACACTCTTTGCCCTCATTATGCATTTAAAAACATGAATTTTTATTAAGCTCTACCTTAAAAATACATCAATTTTTAGTTGGTTTGCCTAGGCAAATGATGAGTGAGCATTTTAGTTTGTGAAGGAAGTTGATAACATTGGGTTAAGTGAACTGCCGGGCTGCTTATGGAACAGCACAGACTTGTCAGAGTTGATGTTCACTTTGAATGTTTAATATTTTTGCTTTGTTTGGTCAAACACAGATGAATCATTTCTAATCGTCTTCACATGAAACATCTGTCTCTGCAGTAAATCCTTAAACAGTACTTAATACTTTTGCATTTTGTCATCACAATCTATGATTTAATTCTGACCAGCCCTTCATAATCCTAGTTCAATCTAAGATTTTCCTTTTAACTAGTGCCAGTATATTGTACTGTAATTTTATTTTCTATTGCCAAATAATTTAATTTCAGTCCCTTTTTGTCGTATTTTCTTATTTCTACTCTGTTGTAAACTCTCTTGCCATGCCATCCCCTACTGTTCATGTACTTCCTGTCTGTCTCTCACTCGTAATCTTTTCCTCGCAACTTTGTTCAATCATTAGTGTTTGGATGTTTCTTTGCATTGAGCAGCATAGGTTTTTTCAAGGTTCTGAACGCCATTGTAAATGTTTCCCACCGTCATTCTGAATTGTTTGCCAATTTTATTAATTTTATTCTTTTAGTTCTAATCTCAGTTTCTTGAAATCCAGTGTCCTGGATTAGTCCCCCCCCAATTATCTCATTATATTATTGCCAGCATGCCCTTCTGTTTCCTGTCACAACATCCATGTTAGGTACTTAATTATTTGATTTGAATATCTAACTTCTTGTGGCTGCATGCTTTTATAGTGGTTGAAATTAGTCATGCATTTTTTAAACCAATTTTCTTAGTTGCTCATTCATTTCTCCTTCCACTTCCCTACCATAATCAGGTAGTGTGTAGAATACATATTTAATCACATTTATTTCTATATTTATTTATGTGTCTGAAGAAGGATCCGTTCCCAAAACGTCTCCTATCCATTTTTTCCCCAGCGATGCTGGCTGACGTGCTTAGTTACTGCTGAGGCCAGGCGCTAACTCTCAGACACCTCCTCCTACTTATCCTTGGACCATGACCCCACAGACGAGCACCAGGCCATTATCTCAAACACTATCACTGGCTTCATCACTTCTGGTTCCCTGCCCTCCCAAGCCCCCAACCTCATCGTTCCCCAGCCCCGCACGGCCCGATTTTACCTTCTCCCCAAAATCCACAAACCTGACTGTCCTGGCAGACCCATTGTTTCTGCTTGTTCGTGTCCCACCAAACTTATTTCCACATACCTCGACTCCATCCTAATTCCTCCCTATCTATGTCCAAGACACCTCACACGCTCTTCGTCTCCTCCATAACTTCCATTTTCTAGGCCCCCATTCTCTCATTTTCACCATGTATGTCCAGTCACTCAACACCTCCATCCCCCACCAGGAGGGTCTTAAAGCCCTCCCTTTCTTCCTCGACTGCAGAACCAACCAATCCCCGTCTACCGATACTCTCCTCCGCCTAGCGGAGCTGGTGCTTACCCACAACAACTTTTTGTTTGACTACTCCCATTTCCTCCAAACCCAAGGCGTAGCTATGGGCATGCGCATGGGCCCCAGCTTTACCTGCCTCTTTGTAGGGTACGTTGAACAATCCTTGTTTGAGGCGTACCGTGTCCCTATCCCCGAACTCTACCCCCGCTACATCGACGACTGCATTAGTTCTACCTCCTGCACCCATGCAGAACTCACTGACTTCATCCATTTCACCACTAACTTCCATCCGGCATTCAAATTCACCTGGATCATTTCCGACATCTCCCTACCGTTTCTGGACCTCACTATCTCCATTGCAGGTGACAGACTACTGACCGACATCGACTATAAACCCACTGACTGTAAATCCCATGGCTATCTGGACTACACTTCTTCCCATCCTGCTTCCTGTAAGGACTCTATCCCCTACTCCCAATTCTTCCGTCTACGCCGCATATGCTCCCAGGATGAGGTGTTCCAAACCAGGGCATCGGAGATGTCCTCATTCTTTAGGGAATGAGGGTTCCCCTCATCGATTATAGATGAGGCTCTCACCAGAGTCTCTTCTATACCCCGTAACTCTGCTCTCACTCCCCATCCCCCCACATGTAACAAGGGCAGAGTGCCCCTTGTCCTCACCTTCCACCCTACCAGCCGTCACATACATTTTCGCCATCTCCAACGGGATCCCACCACTGGCCACATCTTCCCATCTCCTCACCTTTCGGCTTTCCGCAGAGACCGCGCCATCCGTAACTCCCTGGTCAATTCATCCCGTCCCACCCCTTCCCCTGGTACTTTCCCTTGCAACTGCAGGAAATGCTACACTTGTTGCTTTACCTCCCCCCTTGACTCCATCCAAGGACCTAAACAGTCTTTCCAGGTGCGTCAGGTTCACCTGCACCTCATCCAACCTCATCTATTGCATTTATTGCCTTACTGAGAGCTGTGTCACTTATTTGCTTGAACCTTGCTTGCTGGAGCACAACCTCATTTGGTTCCTATCAAGACCTGGTTGCTTGAAATCCTGAGTATACATTAATTTTAGACACTTTTTTAAAGTTTATGGATACAGTGTAGAATCAGGCACTTCGGCGCTCCGGGTCCACGATTTCCCGTACACTCGTTCTATACTATCCCAGTTTCGCATCCTACACACTGGAGGCAATTCACAGAAGCCAATTAACCTATAACCCTGCATGTCTTTTAGATGTGGGAGGGAACCAGATAAAACCCAGCCGGTCACAGGGAGAACGTACAAACTACGCACAGCCGGCACCCTTAGTCAGGATCGAACCCTGTTCTCTGGCACAGTCAGATAGCAGCTCTACGCAGACGATTTGGTAACACACTCGGAGCATCACATGGGCCTGATGTTAGGTTATGGAAGGGCAATATCCCATGTATCTGCCAGATTTTTGTACTTAAACTTACTACACATTACATAGTAAAGACATCATGGTTGAAATCCCCCCATTTTAGGAATAAGTGTAGGAACGAGTTAAAACTAGTGATAGGTTTTATGAATGTAGCATATAATAATCCTGCACCTTGAGTTCCTGGATAACTGAGTTGTTTCTGCAGAAGATAATCGAGTTCTGTAGACTGGCCTCGAGTCTTGTACTTACCATAATCTCTGCAGTGGGCATAAATCCTCAATTTAGTGGCTGTGAGGTGAGAGTGATACATATCTTGGCAAAGAAACAGCTTCAGCCCCAACTTTCTATTATTTTCTTCATAAAGGATTGGTTGTAACTATATTTGATTTTTGTTATTCAAGAGATTCAAGAGTGTTTTATCAAGAGTGTCTTATGTCCCAAAACCAAACAATGAAAATCTTACTTGCCCCAGCACAACAGATATGTAAATATAGTACTCAGTAGACAACATGACAAACAACAAAACGAAGTTCATTCCATAAAAACAAATAAACAATATGGTGCAAAGATTTTTTTAAAGCCCCAGGTCACTAGTGCAATCAAGGTAGTTTATAGTTTGGAGTTTAGTTGGAATTCGTAAAGTTCAATAACCTAATGGTTGTTGTTACTGATTATTCCAAAGACACATAGAAACAAATGCTTCATTGTGAAACCATTGTGCTTTGGGAATAGTCTGCATAGTCTGTGTGTCAGGTAAAGCTATAGATTTCCACGTAATGAGTTGTTGCTTCATTTTAGATGTGTGGAGTGATGGTCTCTGGCAGTGAGGAGTCCACCCCTTCCATCATCTATCACTGCGTCTTGCGTGGAATGGAACGACTCCTTCTCTCGGAGCAGCTCTCACGTTTGGATGGAGAGGCCCTGGTGAAACTCAGCGTGGACCGGTTGAACATGCACAGTCCACACAGGGCCATGGCTGCCCTGGGTCTGATGTTAACCTGTATGTACACAGGTAGGGCACAATCGCACATTGTTTCCTGAAAGATAAACCTTTGGCCAATAATCTCAAATGAGTCATGCTACATTTTTTGTGTTGATTGGTTTCTTGAACAGTGCGTTTTACTTTTGTCTCGAGGGTAAAAGTTGTTTCCTTTGGCACGTAGTGGGTATGTTTCCAGAGTGGAGCTTGCTGGCTCAAATCTCTGAAGTTCAGGAAAGGTTTCTGTGAAGGTGCTCAAAATCACAAACCTTTTTACTGTTGAAAAAAAGAACTGCCTTCACTGTCAGGATGGGTGGTGACTGAACGGGTAGTTGTGATCTGGAATAAGCAACTCAAATGGATGAAGAAAATCTGATTCAACAGTAGCTTTAAAAAATAATTAAATATTTGCCTGAAAAGGAAATGCTTGCAGGATTGTTGGAAGTTATTATTGGGAATAATTGGGCCTGATAGGGTAAATGGGCTCTTTCTATGTTTTACAGTTGTCATCTGTACGAGAAGTGAAGCTGTTACTTAGTAAATCTTTTTTTTCCTTGAAAATTGGCAGCATATTTTAAAATCCACTCGTAAAGGGAATCTTTTACCCTCTTCATCCTTGCCCAATGGCTGATTGTTATATCGCCCATGGAGCTGTAAAACAATAATCAGCAAGAGGGTGACGCATCAACTTGATGCCTGCCATCCTAAAAGGAATAGAACTGTTAACATGTGTTGAAAGAAAGTCCAGAATAATGTTTTATAAAATAGCAGTTCAGAGTTGCAAATGTTACAACTAAAATAATGAGCTATTCACACAATATCTGCAGCATTAATTTTCTTTTTGTACTATAAACAGGCAAAGAAAAGAGCAGCCCCGATCGAAGTTCAGACGCTGACCCCACGGCTCCCGATAGCGAGTCTGTCATTGTAGCGATGGAGCGGGTTTCTGTTCTGTTCGACAGGTGAGAATATTGTGCCTGACAGTTTGCAGAGAAGTCTTAACTCGTAGACTAAGCCAGCATACAGACCTTTTATTGCTTCTTTCATCATCCAGTCTGAAGAAGGGTTTCGACCCGAAACGTTACCCATTTCCTTCGCTCCATAGATGCTGCTGCACCCGCTGAGTTTCTACAGCATTTTTGTGTACCGAGGGTAACAATTAGATGTTCCAGCCTTAATTCCCCACTGACGTTTAGTAAACGCGTGTGCTCCTTAATTCTATACAATAACATAAAACAATATAAACTAAGCATCCCCACCCAGAAGAGCACAAAATGAACCGCTGCTTCCACGTTGAAGTGGGCAGATTACTAAAAGGCTCTGAGTCATGATATACTGCTGAGTGTTGACACAAGGAACTGCAGATGCTGGTTTACAAAGAAAATGGCACAAAATTCTGGAGTAGCTTAACGGTTCAGGCATAATTTCTGGAGAACATGGATTGGTGATGTTTCGGGTCAGGACCCTTCTTCAATCCCAACCTAAAATGTTGCTCCAGAGAAACATGTTCTCCAGAGATACTGCTCGACCTGCTGAATTACTCCAACACTTTGTATCTTTTTTGTGTTGTGTAAATTGTGGGAATGAAGCAGTTTTGCCCCCAGTGCACCGCTCTAATTTGCACCTTTCTTAATGCCATTTTGGGGATTCTTTGGATCTAATTGGTGGTTTCCAGTATAGCGTGTATTAAGGTCCGAGTAGGTTGGCTGAGTAAACATACCAGGCTGTGTATAGCTGCTGGGTGCCTGCCATGCAAAGTTGGCTATTGAACAGTGGACAATGCAGCAGAGTTTTCTAGATTAAATGGAGCATTCATCCAAGGGAAAATAATGTTAGTGTTCAGTCAGGAGCAGAGACCCTTTGTTAGTGGGAATTGTGGCACTTCATGAGTTGTAACATTTGGTACCAAACTCAGTGAATATGAAAATTATGAGGTTGAAGTGTGAAGACTTCTGTGATTCTCCTTCTTACAATTAATGTTGGAAGTAGACAGAAGCCACTTCATTTTGTTTGAAAAACATGTCTGTTCAGAATGGTATTTGGTACTTAATGGAATAAAGACCTAAAGTAAGGATTCAAATGTCTTTGTTTATCAAGTGCTTCAGAATTCAGATGATAATCAAGATGCAGTCTTGCATTTAGCAACTTTATACCCTCTCACCAGTGTGTCAGTTATTGCACAGACTCGCAAATGCCAAGCAGAATTTTATTTCTAATAGGTACAATTTTCCTGATATTATTTTTTTTCTTGTTTTGATGAGTCAGTAATTGATCGAGCCCAGGACACAAAGCAGGTGGAGGTGGGTAAGCCAATGACATACCAGGCTCCTGTGTCCATTGGGAGGAAATGTGTCTGGCATTGATACTCTTTGGCCAGTTACCAATGAAAGTTCTTCGTCAAAGTATTTCCCAGAATAGAAACTGGCCCTTTAACCCGCTTAGTACTTGCTGACTATTGTACTTCACTACATTTGTCGTACTAACCTGCATTCATAGCCTTCCGAGCCGATGCTTTTCAAGTGCTTGTCTCGATGTGAGAGTATCTGTTTCCACTCCTGATGAAGATATCCTGTTTACCTGTACTGTTGTATGCAACTTAGACCGAGTGCAGTTGGCCTTTGAAACAGTCCAGTGCAAAAGTTCAATATAAATTGAAATTCTGCTTTTTAAAAACGCTATACTTGCTAATTTAAGTACAATCCTTGTAGGTCCTATTTGCTTGTGCTGCTTTGAAGGCACCAGATGCTCTCAGAATATTTAAGAATAATTTAAATTTAATTTGCTTAAGTTGCTTGTTACTTTCCAAAGTCAAATGATCTTCTCTGTCGTTTGTTGGCTAGGATTCGGAGGGGTTTCCCCTGTGAGGCGCGGGTGGTGGCACGGATCTTGCCACAGTTCCTCGACGACTTCTTTCCACCTCAAGATGTGATGAACAAAGTAATAGGGGAATTTATTTCCAATCAACAGCCCTATCCACAATTCATGGCCACGGTCGTTTACAAGGTATTTTACTACTACTTATTACATGGTGCTTGCAGTCATTTTGTCCAACCAGCCCATGCCAGTGTTTGTCACGGGTGCCACCACTCACCCTAATGTGTAATTCTATCAGCATATCCTATTTCTTTGTTTTTTGCTCTCTTGAGTCCTTATCTAGCTTCCCTTAAGGCTTCAACATAGCAATCGATCGTAATATAAATGTGCAAATCATAGATTAATTAAAAGCAATTTATCAAAAGCATGGAGACACAAGACACTGCAGATGCTGGAATCCTGAGCAGAGGAACTCAGCGGACCAGGCTGCATCTGGGGAGGGATGTCTATTTCTACTTACTCCTCTCCCCCCCAAGACCCCTGTCACCCAGTTACAGTGCCCTCCATGATGTTTGGGACAAAGACCCATAATTTATTTATTTATTAGCCTCTGTACTCCACAATTTTAGATTTGTAATAGAAAAAATCACATGTGGTTGAAGTGCACATTATCAGCTTTTAATAAAGGCCATTATATATATATATATTTGGTTTCACCATGTAGAAATTACAGCAGTGTTTAAACTTAGTCCCTCCATTTATGGCACCATAATATTTGGGACACAGCAATGTCATGTATATGAATGTAGTCATCATTACTATTTTGTTGCATATCCTGTGCATGCAATGACTACTTGAAGTCTGCGATTCATGGACATCACCAGTTGCTGGGTGTCTTCTCTGGTGATGCTCTGCCAGGCCTGTATTGCAGCCATCTTTAGCTTATGCTTGTATTGGGGGCTAGTCCCCTTCAGTTTTCCCTTCAGCATATAAAAGGCATGCTCGATTAGGTTCAGATTGTGTGATTGACTAGGCCACTCAAGAATTGACCATGTTTTAGCTTTGAAAAACTCCTTTGCTGCTTTAGCAGTATGTTTGGGATCATTGTCTTGCTGTAGAATGAACTGCCGGCCAATGAGTTTTGAGGCATTTGTTTGAACTTGAGCAGATAGGATGTGTCTATACACTTCAGAATTAATTATGCTACTACCATCAGCATTTGTATTATCAATGAAGATAAGTGAACCAGTACCTTCAACAGCCATACATGCCCAGGCCAAAACACCCCCACCACCGTGTTTCACAGATAATGTGGTATACTTTGGATCTTGGGCAGTTCCTTCTCTCCTCCATACTTTGCTCTTGCCATGACTCTGATATCAGTTAATCTCCATCACATCTGTCCACAAGACCTTTTTCCAGAACTGTGGTTGCTCTTTTAAGTACTTCTTGGCAAACTGTAACCCGGCCATCCTATTTTTGCAGCTAACCAGTGGTTTGCATCTTGCAGTGTAGCCTCTGTATTTCTGTTCATGAAGTCTTCTGCGGACAGTGATCATTGATAAATCCATACCTGACTCCTGAAGAGTGTTTCTGATCTGTCGGACAGGTGTTTGGGGATTTTTCTTTATTATAGAGAGAATTATTCTGTCATCAGCTGTGGAGGTCTTCCATGGCCTGCCAGTCCCTTTACGATTAGTAAGCTCATCGGTGCTCTCTTTCTTCTTAATGATGTTCCAAACAGTTGATGTTGGTGAGCCTAAGGTTTGGCTGATGTCTCTAACAGTTTTGTTCTTGTTTCTCAATCTCATAATGACTTATTTTACTTTCATTGGCACAACTTTGGTCCTCATGTTGATAAACAGCAATAAAAGTTTCCAAATGTGATGGAAAGACTGAAGGAAAAACTAGGTGCTGAGAGCTCTCTTATACCTGCATGAAGGAGGATTTTAAACACATCTGAGCAATTACAAACGCCTGTGAAGCCATGTGTCCCAAACATTATGGTGCCCTGAAATGGGGGGGGGACTATGTATAAACACGGCTGTAATTTCTACATGGTGAAACCAGAATGTATAAAAATGGCCGTTATTAAAATCTGACAATTTGCACTTTAACCACATGATTTTTTTCTATTTTCTATTACAAATCTCAAATTGTGGAGTACAGATGCAAATAAATAAATGATGGGTCGTTGTCCCAAACATTATGGAGGGCACTGTGCTTTCTCATCCTCCACCGACCTATCACCCATCCCTCCATAATCTGGGTCACCTTTCCCCTCACATACCCCCCCTCCCCCCATTCACCTATGTCCACCATCCTTCCCCCTCTGGTCTCTACATTTGATTCCCCACCTTCCTTCCTATTCATATTCCACCAGTTGCATGGTTTTGTCTTCTCCATTTATAACCTCCAGCCTTGGTTACTATCTCCACTCTTACCACCCTCATCTCACTTGTCTGCTAATCAACCTGTCCTTACCTGGATCCACCTATCACTTGCCGGTTCTTTCCCCAAAACGTTCCCTCGCCACTTTTTAACCAGCTATCTCCCCTCTGCTGCATTATTCATGACCTGAATCATTGGAAGTCCTTTTCCCTTCACAGATCCAGTGTTCTGCCAACTGTTTGTTTTGATAAAAAGTCTGAATTTGTGACCAGACAAGTGAGAATTATGGTGTATTTTACAAATTAAACCTACAAAGCAGACAATGATCTCAGTTATATAATTCCATTTTGCACAAATCAAATGGGGCCTGTGAAATTTCCTTGGCAAGTAGGATTAAGGAGAATGCTAAAACCTTTATAAGTATATTAGAAGCAAGAGGGTAGCTAAGAAAAGGGTAGGTATTCTCATGGACCAAATCCTTCTCAGGATGTAAGATGTGGTAATATAAGTAAAAGATGGAAAAATAAAATACCCCTCATCGTTAGAGCCTCAGCAATCACTTTTGCTTTCTTTGGCATCCTGATATAGATCCCGTCAGGTCCTGGGGATTTTTCTACCCTAACATACATTTTTAATACTTCTTCACGATGGCAGGGGTGAAATGAGAGCTTGGCCAGGGTGGTATGGGTCGTTGATGATGCTGGCTGCCTTTTTGAAGCAAGCATCACGATTGGCATGGGCAAAGTGGGCTGCTTCTGTGCTGTACCAGTCTATGAAATATCCATATTACAGAGTTCTCTATGTTTGTTTCTTTGCAGGTGTTTCAGACATTACATAATACTGGACAGTCTTCCATGGTGAGGGACTGGGTAATGTTGTCACTTTCAAACTTCACACAGAGAACTCCGATAGCGATGGCCATGTGGAGCCTGTCCTGTTTCTTTGTCAGTGCATCAACCAGCGCGTGGATCTCAGCTCTGTATCCTTGTTAACTTGCATGCTTAAAAAGGCACAGATGCTTGGACTGACAATTCCATTGGATTGTAATTAACCCAAGCAGTGTACTAGCTCTGGGGCATTATTTGGGGCAGCCAACTACAGCATAACTACTCTTCAAAGTGTATTTGGAACATCTGAGTTTCTAAAGGGCACCATACAAATGCAAGTCCCTTTTAGTTTTAATCACAAACTAAATTCTGATGAGTGTTGACGCATTTTGTATTGTATTTTATTCTTGAGTCTCTCTGAACCTCTCAGCAGGGGTAACCTTAGCATGAAGAAAGGCCTTGGTTTACAGCTGTGCCTGACAGACAAGCCAGTGTCAGAGAAGCACCTGAAATATGTTAGCCTGAAATATATTGAATAGCCTCAAGTCACCATGGTGAGGCTTTACCTTATTAATCCAAGACACAGGAGAATGTGCTACTATTAAGCTAAGATATATGCCCAATATCACTTTACAAAGTATTTGAATTCTAGAGATTGTAGCAACTAAAATGCAAAAAATAATTTTGTAAATGTTTAGTGAAATACAAACATTAGATGATAGTTGTATGCTCAAGATTGAAGTTGGAACTATAATTGGATTAATGCAGCATAGTTTGGAAGAACAGAAGTAAATCTGACCTGATTCCGATGCTATTACCGAACAGATTGCAATTTGTTAAATGAAATTATTTCTTAACTCCTTGCCCAGCCTTCCACATATCATCAGCCGAATGGGTAAATCTGAACAAGTGGATGTGAACCTCTTCTGTTTACTGGCCATGGACTTCTATAGGAAGCAGATTGACGAGGAGTTGGATCGCCGTGCCTTCCAGTCTGTGTTTGAAATGGTGGCAACTCCTGGCACTCCGTACCATCAGCTCTTGTCCTGCCTGCGAAACATTCATCAGGTTGCTCAGATCTGATAGTCAGTGTCCACAGACTTGGCATGTGGAGAGAACTTCTTAATACACAGTGGGACAGGTCGCCAGAGTTTATTTGCAGCAAACTCAGTATTCTCAAGTCACTCTCCCAGCATGTTCCTTCCAAATGTTCTGACTCTTCAGCTACTTATTGTCACGTGGTTGTATGTCTAATTTAGTGCATATAATCACAAAACATTAATCTTCTCAGGATGTAAGATGTGGTAATATAAGTAAAATTTGTCTTTTAACCGAAGATTTATATATCATGTAAAATATGTATGATTGTAAAACTTGTGATGCATGAATTTACCCCTTAATTTGCAATGAACAAAACCACTATGTTGAATGTCTTCTATGTCTGTCTGTCCTTGGCTGTGGATGGAGTCTGAATGTGGTTTAAAACAGGCGTGACTGTGATGTGAGAGTGAATATTTATTTTGATTTGGTGCGGGTCCATAATGCATCACTGATTTCAGTTTCCATCAAACAACAGTTGATTTCTTGAATGAAATAGTGTCTCTATGTACTATAAAAAAGAAAAAAATATATTTATTATTAGCTGTGAAGTTAAAGTATGATGATCTGGTATTCAGGTCTTATTTGCGAAAGAGCAAAATGAACCAGTTCTATCAAGATGACGTATTCCATGGAAAATAAAACGTGGATTTGGTATATTGAGGTTGAACATTAAAAGCAAGTCGGAGTTTAGAAATATTCAACATCTTAGTTCGAGTCCTTGTTCAAATTACTAATTTACCTATATCTGAATTTTTGTTTCAAATCAGAGATTTGAAGTGTAGTTGAGCAGGTAAATTAGAATGATCATGCAGCTTGATTTGAATCATTACTTGATTACATAATTCAATTTTTGATGTTAAAACAGAATCAGCCATAGAAATGCTTCAATAAAGCAATAATCTTGTTTTATATATAGGATTTGTAGAAAGAAAGAACTGCAGATGCTGGTTTAAATCGAAGGTAGACACAATGCTGGAGTAACTCAGTGGGTGAGGCAGCATCTCTGGAGAGAATGAATGGGCGACATTTCAGGTCGAGACCCTTCTTCAGATTGAGTGCTGTTGCTATCAAAATAGGGTGTTGCCATGTTTTGTTGAGGTACATGTATGCGTGAAATACATCTTTTCTTCCGCATGTCTAATACTGGGACAGACACATGCTTGGTTGCACATGATGATGAGATTGAATGAAATGGCAGGGCCACCAGGTTCATTCAAGTAAAATGCAGTTAACCTACTACTTGATGTTTGGGGGAGGGAGGGGTGGGAAGGGGAAGGGGAAGAAGCTTGAGTTTTCATTTGTAGTTTCCAGATTTAATGCTGTACAATCTTGTGCTTCTGTCATGTTCTGGCAGTGTGGTTTTCATATAGGTACAACAGTATGTAACAACCTTAGAACTTAGCTAATATGATAAGTTCTTATCACACAGTGGAGAATTACTCATGGTATAATATTGTGACAACTTCCTGACATTGAGTGACTTGCTGTCACTGTGTCCCGTGTTAAGATGTGTCTCGACTGATTTTCTTAATTTATATCTCTTACATAAAGGCTGAACAGACTGTCAATAATAACACAGGTACAGTGGAGCTGCTTCAGAATTCCACAAACACTCAATCTGACAAATGTTTATACAATGGCTATGACAGACACATGGCTAGAGCCATTGTATTTATTAAGTGTTAGCCCTCATAGTACCGTTAAAACTTGGCTGAAATGTTGCATTTTAATTCTAAATGACTTAATTTGCACTTTGAAAAATAAAAGGACTTACTGAAACAGAACCTTTAATATGTGACCTTTTGTACTCCAAACTGAATTGAGGAATAGGACAACAGGAATGAAGAAAATAAAGTATATTTAACCACGATAAAAACATGACATTAAAAAAGGGAAACAAATCACAAATAGATCACATCTTTTTTTTCTTCTATGCCGCTCATTTAAAATTTAAGTCAAAGATTATCATATTGATATTTGCTCCTGCAACATCAATTTATTTTTTTAAATCATTATGGGTTCATTGATTAAAAAGAAACATGTATGGAACAGAAATATGTTTACTGGATCCCTGCAAAATGCTTGTACAATAAATTAGTGATTGGTGAAAAGAGGAAACAGCACTTCAGTTTAATCTTATTGGCTGTTTATAAATTTGTTCATACCTGTTGAAAAACATTATTCCATTGGTTCTGTGAAATTGAACAATTGAACACACAACCTACCGCCGATGAAAGCTCAGCTGCATAGCAGATCACTACCTGGCAGGTTCAGAGGGAATGCCTGGAGCCATTTCATCAGAGTCGAGGGAATGCATTGGCCCACATCAGGAAGTTGCTGAAGAAATGGACCACACTTAACTGGCACCTGACAGGTGGAGTACATACCCGATAACTGAGGTTTTATTACACATAGCATTGCATTGGGTCAGTCTGAAGAAGGGTCCTGACGCAAAATGTCATCTGTCCATTCCCTCCACACATGCCGCCTGACCCACTGAGTTCCTCCAGCACTTTTTTGTTCAAGATTCATGAGTCTGCAGTTTGTGTCACTTTGAATTGGATACTTATCGTTCAAAGTTAATGACATTCAGAACAAGCTGGTTCAAAATGTGGTGACTATAAAATGGTTTTAAATATCAGAATAGGATATAGAATCTTTCATGACTGTAGTCATGATACTACAGATCAAGGAAAAAAATTACAAAATAAATTAGTAAAACTGCTGATGCAGGAAATATGAAACACAATTGATTGCTAGTACACTCTCATTAAGTCAGACAGCTTATGTGGAGAGAAACACGGCAATGTTTCAGGTCAATGGCCCTTTATCAAAATTTTAAAATACCCTTGGTCATAAGTGGCTTAAACTTGTAGTTGGCACGGTGATCAGAGAATCAGGGTGTTAGCCTCTGAAGATGAGAATAATGTGTCTGATGGTGAGATTTGGTGATCTGGAGTTTGTCTTAATAATTTAAATGGTTTTGACAGTAAAACTGATTAGCTTTCACCCAAGTATTGCTGAATTCTTACTGACAAATTTCGAAGTGAGACTGGCATCTGGAAACAGTAGAAGCCTTCAACATTCTTTCATGATCCATGTTGGTCTTCTGAAAATGAATTGCCTTTCCACTATCTCGTTCAAGTTACAAAATTTTCATCTGTGTTCCTTGCGGCAGGCCAGATCATATTTGGCCTAGCATCAATCTTAAACAATCTTCATACAGCTGTATACCTACATAACTGTATGTACATCCTCCTACACATCATACAACTGCTTAAACAATAGAGTAACAATCTGGAATGATGATCCTGATTTATTTTTATTTTTTTGCCTTGCACCTGATTTGTGGAGAAAAAATTGATATATTTATTGCAACATAGTAAAATGTTCAACTCCTCACTGCTGATCTCTTTAACCATCTGGCCATATACATTTATTGAAAAAGCAGAGTTTACATTTATATACCAACTTTGACATGATCTGGAAATGTTTTGATCAGTTAAGCAGATTTGTGAATATTACTCCTTTTGTATGAAATACAATATTGTATTGCTTAGATTCAACCGGAAGACAACCTGGCGTTTCACTTTGTAAAGTACAATTGAAGCAGATTTTCTTCAACTGAGTTTATTTGGTTTAATAGCCCTGTGGTAGCAGGTGGATTAGGGCCGGGGTTTACATTCTGAGCAAGCTGTGATACGGCCACACAACGTATTAGTGCCCGCCCTCAGTCCTCGTGTTATCCAAAGGCATTCTCGGTCACTTCTGGCTCTCATAAATGATTTTACCTTCCAAAACAATTCACATAATTTCACAAGAAAGTAATGTTTCATGCTGAACACTCGTCTAGACATCCTACGAGATGACAGAATGTCGCCCCCTACATCTGGGGGGGGGGGGGGGGGGGGGGGGGGGATTGGCATACCAATGCATTGATTGGCATGAAAGTAAAATTGAGAACTTGACAAAGTTGAAAGAGTAGAAAAATATTGGGTGCACATACAGAGACCTATACATTCATTACACGGCCATTGACTGGTAATTGCTGTTCCTTTCATTTCAGCTTCCATGTGTGCGGTTTGTTTATTATAAAAATGTGACTGGTTTACAGGCAGCTGAGCAGCACTGATGATCAAATTTTAGGAAATCAATACTTTGTGCTGTATGTCAACTGTGACCTCTTGTGAGGACGTTTTCCTTTGGAGAATTTAGGTCTTTGGTTTAAATGGTTTTATTGGCTTTGTTATTCACAATAGCATGAAAATGTTTTCTCTTTGTTCTTGGTTCATGGAAAGGTCCCACTCTGAACTGCTCCCACATAAAAGTAGTTTAATGAGTCTTGGGACTTATCTCGTTGCTTAGAGACATTGCAAAGTGCTAAAATGTGAACTGACCTTATAAAGTATATCAACAGTTTTTGCCATGCACAAACTCCTGTTTTTTGGCTTCAAATGGAAAATCGCCTAGCTTATCTTGAAGGTTACGACTGATTTGTGTTGATGATAAATTGAGCTTTAATCTTCTCATGTAGCATTTGTAACTTATCCAATAACAGTACAAAGGAGTTATTATACTCTCACCTCTCACGCTTACTTTTTCAAGCAACAGGCAAGACATAAAAGGTTGTGTTTTTTAAACTATTAATTCTTTATTTTCCACACATTCTCTCTAGAAGGAGAACATCAAACATATGAAAATGGAGAATGAGTGTGTCTAGAACATAAACCAAAACCCTACTTCAAGGACAACAGGCAAAGGCACATGTTCAAACCAAATTTAGGACAGCTCTGGGAAATTGTTCTCCACACACATTGATTAACTTGCTACATCAATTGATTAACTTACTCAGCAAAATCAATAACCCCACTCTCACCATCGACGGCACCACTGTCTCCCCATCTCCCCAGGCCCGCAACCTTGGCGTGATCTTTGATTCCACCCTCTCCCTTGAGCCTCACATCCGCCATGTCATTAAAACCTCCTTCTTTCATCTCCGCAACATCGCCAAACTCAGACCCTCTCTCACACCGCCTGCTGCTGAAAGACTCATCCATGCCTTCATCTCCTCCCGACTGGATTATTGCAACTCACTTCTCCTTGGCATCAGCTCCACCTACATCAACCGACTCCAACTGGTCCAGAACGCAGCCGCCCGACTCATCACCCACACCAAATCCTGGCATCACATCACTCCAGTCCTCAAAAAACTTCACTGGCTTCCCATCTCCCACCGGATCACCTACAAAATCCTGGTCCTCACCTACAAAGCCCTCCACCATCTGGCCCCCCCATATCTCACTGACCTCCTCTCCCCCTACCAACCCTCACGGTCCCTCAGATCCACATCAGCCGGTCTCCTCTCCATCCACAAGTCCAACATCCGCAGTTTTGGGGACAGAGCCTTCTCCAGGGCAGCTCCCAGGCTCTGGAACTCCCTCCCCCAACTGATCCGCAATTCCGTGTCCCTCACCATCTTCCAGTCCCGCCTCAAGACCCATCTCTTCACCTCTGCCTATCCTTAGCCCCACGTCCCCGTCCCTTTTCATCTGTGCATTAATTGCCTCGTACTGTGTTTTGTATTGAATTTTGTCTTTACTTTGTGTACTAGTCATGTCTCTACTATTTATTTCATTCCCCTTACATGTTTTTCCTCTACATGCTCAATTTTTGTAAGGTGTCCTTGAGACTCTTGAAAGGCGCCCATAAATAAAATTTATTATTATTATTATTACATGGTTAGCTCTAATTGCAATATGAACATTATGAAACCACAGTATGACGAGGGCCAAAAAGAAGATATTTTAAGGAGCATCTTCCATTAGCCATGAAATAAATTGGAAAAGTGGAGGCGTTTAGGCAGAGTATTTTAGAGCATGGGGCATTGGCAACCAAATGTACAGTGGCCTGTGGAGGAGTGATTTAAAAATACTAGATTTGGAGGAGAGTGTAAATTATCAAAATGACTTGAGGGGCTGACAGTGATTACAGTGAGCTCGGGGTATTGATATTGTAATGGATGAGAGGAATGAGGTGATATGGAGGAATTTGAAGGCTATGGTGAGAATTTAAAATGCAAGCACAGCCAGATAGGGCCCCTGCCTAGCAAATGCAACAAAAAACACACTCTTAGTGCATGTGAGGGTTTATCTAGTAATGCAGCCTTTTGAGTGAGCAGTTGGATAGTTAGCAAACAATTTTTTCAAGTTTGCTAAATTTATTGTATTAAAATGTTGATTATGTTAAATTGTGATTTGCAATGTGTATTATCACAAGGGTTTACTTTAATTATTTAACTTTTGCAGGCAAAAGTTTTCAGTTTAAACTTGAACAATTTAATACCAGGTGAAGTACCAAAAGACTGGAGGGTGGCTAATGTTATGGCTTTGTTTAGGAAGAGCTGCAACAGGGAGCTACAGAACTGTGAGCCTAACATCGGGGATGGTAAAGTTACTGGAGGTGATACAGGGAGACAGGACCCACCAGCATTTGGAAAGGTAAGGACCGATTTGGGATGGTTAGTATGGATTTGTGCATGGGAAATTGTATCTCATGAATTTGACTGAGCTATTGAAGAGTTGAAGTTGGGGCTGGACCACCAGTTGCTGGAAAATCAGTGGTGGATCTGCACTTTTTCCACAATAACAGTGGATGCAGTAAAGGAAATGTGTGAATATAGACTGAGTAGAATATTGCACGGTTCCCTGTACCGGAGACAATCTGATTCAAGGATTGCACATGAAGTGATGGAACAGCAAAACATCAACATCTTCTCATCGCCAGCTTAAAAACATTGCTTACACTGTATTCCAAAGAAGTGGCCTAGTTTAACCCTTCACTTCATAATAAAATGTGTTTGCTATCTTTAATGATGTTTTTCTGATCACAGTTCATAACAGCATAGGTCATCTCCTCCATCGCATGCTATTTTTCTCTCTAGTCTATTCTTGTTCTGCTCTTTAGTGCATATCTTATCATCTCTTTTCCAAGCTACAAATTATTTTATAGTCTCTACTTCAGCAAAGATTTAGGCAGAAAATAGTGCTTTCTAATCAATCTGTATGAAGGATTTAATGTTTTATTCCAAAAATGATTTGTAATTGCTTGTAAGATCTATTACTTCCTTAATATGCACTGCGCATCGAAAATTATCATCTTTATAATTACATTTTGCAATGACTTCCTCCCATCTACGCCTCCATAACACTACACACTCCCCTGGTAAACTCGCTTGTAGTCTAGTCTCTTGTTAAAACCTCCTCTGTCTTCTTTGGCTTCCCATCATTGATTTCTGTAGATTTAGCTATGGTAGACTATGGATTTCATCTTTTACTACTTTAAAATGTTGCCTAAAATCCATCTTTTGTCTGAGCTTTTTAATGCCATCTATTGTCACCCTTACTCGTCCCTTTTGTGAAAAAACTTTATTACTTTCTATTCTTAAGTATAGGTGTGCAAAATTAAAGGTGTTTCATTGGTTATGAACTCATTCCAAAAAGTGTTCCAAACAATGGACAACTAAAATTGTATGGATTCTGTTGGCAAGTTGGCATTCTCAACTAATTCCATTTGCCTCCATTTGGCCCATATCGCTCTAACCCCTTCCCATTCATCTGTCTAAATGTCTTTGAAAAGTTGTAACTATATCTGCTTCCACCTGCACCCTCTCCCTCTGGCTTTACATTTCACGCCTCCTCTCCTTATCTGACATCCTTTTGTCTCTTTTCATCTCTAGCCTGTGTCACTTACTCCCCCAATCTGCCAATTAAACTCCGTCACCTATATCTGCCTATCAATTGCCAGTCTTTGCCCCGTCCCCACCTCTCTTTTCCAATTTTCTCTCCACTACTACAATCACCCCAAAGAAGTGTTCCAACATGAAACATCATCTCCATTTCTTCCAGCATTTTGCGTTTTTCGCTCAAGATATCAGCATCTGCAGTTCCTGTGTCTCCATTATTCGGTAGGGGGCGCTGCACTGGCAGCAGCCTGTCGGCAGCGTGTCCGTCTTTTTTCAACTTTTTAAATTTTTTTTAGTATGTTTAAAAGTCTGTTTTTAATGTTTCTTTGTGTGTTATGTGTGGGGGGTGGTGTGGGGGGGTAAGGGGGGAACCGTTTCGGCCGCCTCCTCCATGGAGAGGCGACTTTTTCAGGTCGCCTCCCCCGTGGCCTAACAGCAAGGATCGGCGCGGACTTTCCCGGAGACGCGCCCGGAGCTTCAGCGGCGGGCGCAGCGTGGACTCTCGGCGCGGAGCGGGTGAGACCTCGCTGGAGGGGAGCGCTCCGTTACGCTGGCCCGCGGCAGCCTGAAGCCGCAGTCTGCAGAACTCCAGCTGGTGCGGCGTCTACAGCCCGGGATCCCTCGTGGAGGACCCGGGGGGAAGAAGAAGCTTTCACTGCTGGCCCGCGGCCGTCTTCTACCGCGGGCGCGGTATGGACTTACAATCTCCCCTGGAGGGGAGCTTCGACCGCCGGCCCTGCAGACTGCGGTGCTTCCGGCTGCGGCACGGCAGGTACTTTAAAACTTTGACCGCCGGCCTGCGGCCTACACCAGCCTGAAGCCGCGGTCTCTGGTTGGGAAGAGCCGATTCTGGACTCACCTTGACTTTGACTTTGTCCCTTACCATCTGGACGCCCGCAAATTATCAATTATCAATTATATTCACTTCTGTAGCTTCCTCTGATAGTGAAAATATCACTATCCTCTGCGTGAAAATGTTCCTTAGACCTAAGCTCACCCAGCCTATCCAACCACTCCCTATAACTCAAAACTGCTGTAGTTTTGGGAGCAACAGCAGCAGGAGTTTAGCAAGAGATACGACTGATTGGCTCTAGCCCAAGTGGGAGGAAAGAAGTGAGTCAGAGGGGTGAAAACAGTTGAAAAGTAGAGGCCAAGGACAGGCAGACTTTACTCAGAACTGCTGTAGATTTGGGAGCAACAGCAGCAGGAGGTTAGCAAGAGATACGACTGATTGGCTCTAGCCCAAGTGGGAGGAGAGAAGTGAGTCAGAGGGGTGACAACAGTTGAAAAGTAGAGGCCAAGGACAGGCAGACTTTACTCAGAACTGCTGTAGTTTGGGAGCAACAGCAGCAGGAGTTTAGCAAGAAATACGACTGATTGGCTCTAGCCCAAGTGGGAGGAGAGAAGTGAGTGCCGGGAAAACAGTTGAAAACTGAGGAATTTGGTTTGTAAATTGGTAAATCAGGCAATTTATCAGTCAATTTAAGCAAGACTGATCTTGGGGAGCGGCAGTGAGGGAAGTGCCCTGTGAGAAAAGTGTGAGTCTTCGGCGAGGAGGCTGCTGAGGAGAGGAGACCACGCAATACGCTTGAGAGGTAGAGACGAAAGAAGGAGATGTCAGGTAAGCTGATTCAGTGTGATGCTTGCAGTATGTGGGAGGTCAAGGACACCGCTGGTGCCTCTGGTTGCTACAAATGCGAGAAGTGCATCCAGGTAGAGCTCCTGAAGGGCCGTGTTGGGGAACTGGAGAAGCAAGTGGATGACCTCCGGTTCGTCCGAGAAACAAAGTCGTTCCTCGACAAGTCCTACAGTACGATTGTTACACCTAAGGTACTGGAAGAGAGAAGGTGGGAGAAAGGGAGGGAAGCATGGAATGCCAACGTCCCCGGGTGTTGTATCTCTTGTGAACAGGTTCACCCACTTAGAAGCTGTCGGGACAGAAGACGTGCTTACACTGAGCGGCGGACTGGCTTGCGATGCGAATAGGGCTGTTGAGCCAGAACCAAAAAGGCCTAAGGCAGGCAACGCCATTGTAGTGGGATACTCCATTGTGAGAGGTACGGACAGGGGTTTCTGCGGCAACAGACGGGATGCGAGGATGGTGTGCTGCCTTCCTGTTGCCAGGATCCAGGATGTCACGGACAGAGTGCAGAAAATCCTCAAGGGCGAAGGTGAACATCCGGAAGTGGTAGTGCATGTCGGCACAAACAATGTCGGAAAGAAGGGGATGAATATTCTGCAGCGTGACTTTAGAGAGCTCGGAAAAATGCTCCAGGGTTGTTATCTCCGGTTTGCTTCCAGTTCCTCGTGCTGGCGAGAGCAGGAACAGGGAGATACGGGGCCTGAACGTGCGGCTGAGGAACTGGTGCACGGGGCAGGGATTTAGATTCTTAGATCACTGGGATCTGTTTTGGGGTAAGGGGGAACTGTACAAAAGGGACGGATTGCATCTTAACAGGTGTGGGACCAGCATTCTGGCAGGCAGGTTTGCCACTGCTACACGGGTGGTTTTAAACTGAATAAGGGTGGTGGGGTGTCGAATGGGATAGTGGAGGATGGAGTTAAAGGGAAAGGGTTTCTTAAATGTGTGAGCGTAGAGACAGAGGGGTGTAAAATGAGGGTAGAAGCAATAGGTAGCAAGGTGAAAAGTAAAAGTGGCAGGCAGACAAAACCAGGACAAAAATCAAAAAGGGCCACTTTTCAACATAATTGTATAAGGGGTAAGAGTGTTGTAAAAACAAGCCTGAAGGCTTTGTGTCTCAATGCAAGGAGCATTTGTAATAAGGTGGATGAGTTGAATGTGCAGATAGCTATTAATGACCATGATATAGTTGGGATCACGGAGACATGGCTCCAGGGTGACCAAGGCTCGGAGCTGAACATCCAGGGATATTCAATATTCAGGAGGGATAGAGAGAAAGGAAAAGGAGGTGGAGTAGCGTTGCTGATTAGAGAGGAGATTAACGCAATGGAAAGGAAGGACATTAGTTTGGAGGATGTGGAATCGGTATGGGTAGAGCTGCGAAACACTAAGGGGCAGAAAACGCTGGTGGGTGTTGTGTACAGGCCACGTAACAGTAGTAGTGAAGTTGGAGATGGTGTCAAACAGGAAATTAGAAATGCGTGCGACAAAGGCAAAACAGTTATAATGGGTGACTTCAATCTACATATAGATTGGGTGAATCAAATTGGCAGGGGTGCTGAGGAAGAGGATTTCTTGGAATGTATGCGGGATAGTTATCTAAATCAACATGTAGAGGAACCAACGAGAGAGCAGGCTATTTTAGACTGGGTATTGAGTAATGAGGAAGGGTTAGTTAGCAGTCTTGTTGTACATGCCCCCTTGGGCAAGAGTGACCATAATATGGTTGAGTTCTTCATTAGGATGGAGAGTGACATTGTTAATTCAGAAACAATGGTTCTGAACTTAAAGAAAGGTAACTTTGAGGGTATGAGACGTGAATTGGCCAAGATTGACTGGCAATTAATTCTAAAAGGGTTGACGGTGGATATGCAATGGAAGACATTTAAAGACTGCATGGATGAACTGCAAAAATTGTTCATCCCAGTTTGGCAAAAGAATGAATCAGGGAAGGTAGTGCATCCGTGGATAACAAGGGAAATCAGGTTAGCCGGGAAGTGGTGTTGGGTAAATTGAATGGATTAAAGGCCGATAAATCCCCAGGGCCAGATAGGCTGCATCCCAGAGTACTTAAGGAAGTAGCTCCAGAAATAGTGGATGCATTAGTAATAATCTTTCAAAACTCTTTAGATTCTGGAGTAGTTCCTGAGGATTGGCGGGTAGCAAACGTAACCCCACTTTTTATGAAGGGAGGGAGAGAGAAAACGGGGTCAATTACAGACCAGTTAGTCTAACATCGGTAGTGGGGAAACTGCTAGAGTCAGTTATTAAAGATGGGATAGCAGCACATTTGGAAAGTGGTGAAATCATTGGACAAAGTCAGCATGGATTTACAAAAGGTAAATCATGTCTGACGAATCTTATAGAATTTTTCGAGGATGTAACTAGTAGCGTGGATAGGGGAGAACCAGTGGATGTGGTGTATCTGGACTTCCAGAAGGCTTTCGACAAGGTCCCACATAAGAGATTAGTATACAAACTTAAAGCACACGGCATTGGGGGTTCAGTATTGATGTGGATAGAGAACTGGCTGGCAAACAGGAAGCAAAGAGTAGGAGTAAACGGGTCCTTTTCACAATGGCAGGCAGTGACTAGTGGGGTACCGCAAGGCTCAGTGCTGGGACCCCAGCTATTTACAATATATATTAATGATCTGGATGAGGGAATTGAATCCAAGTTTGCGGATGACACTAAGCTGGGGGGCAGTGTTAGCTGTGAGGAGGATGCTAGGAGACTGCAAGGTGACTTGGATAGGCTGGGTGAGTGGGCAAATGTTTGGCAGATGCAGTATAATGTGGATAAATGTGAGGTTATCCATTTTGGTGGCAAAAACAGGAAAGCAGACTATTATCTAAATGGTGGCCGACTAGGAAAAGGGGAGATGCAGCGAGACCTGGGTGTCATGGTACACCAGTCATTGAAAGTAGGCATGCA